>NW_007783636.1:1811-2855 GCF_000696425.1 Galeopterus variegatus
GACATCAGGAACATTAGGAAACCCAGGCTCAAAGAGGTGAAGAGACTTGCCCAAGGTCACGTAGCTGGAAGGCAGCAAAGCCAAGATTCAAGTATCAGTCTCAGGATAAAGCTACCATCCTCTCAATTACTGACGTTAAGATGATTAAAGGTGGAGAGTACACAGGTGGCAAGGTTGTGGCTCTTTAGGGAGGTGCCAGCATTCCCTCTGCAACCGTTGCTTTTGTGGTTTAGAGTGTGACAGGAGAGGTATGGACTGGTGCATTTGGTGAAGAAGACCCTTCGTTTTAGTTACAGACTCAAACATCTGCCAACCAGATGAGGATCTTGCTCTCTTGTGACTTTTACAAGCAAATCCCCAGGGGATGGAAACCCTTGATCCTGGACTCTGCCTGACTCTCCATCATTAAGGCAACATAAGGCCGGGCTGACCCACCAGCTTTGGGTATGTTCTAGCAGTAGCCCCAGATCTCTATCCTTGACCCTCTCTCTTCTCTATTATCTAGAACACATTTGTCCTAGATAATTTCATTCAGTCCCTTTGGTGTTATTTATGGTTGGTGATCACCAAATTTATGTCTCTAGTCCAGACCTATCTCCTGAACTCAGACTCACTATCTACTCAGCATCTCCACGTAGCTATCTATTAAACATCTCAGCCTTAAACAAGTCCAAAACTGGATTTTATCAAAACCCCCCCAACTCAATATATGATGACTCCATTCTTCCAGTTGTGCAGACCTAAAGACTTGAAGTCACCTTTTGCTCCTCTCTTTTTCATGCCTCTGATATCCAGTCTGTCAGCTCATTCCATTGGCTCCACCTTCAAAACACACTTCCAGAGTCAGGCCACCTCTCAGCACCTCCACACCTACCATCCTGGTCCATGCCATCTTGTCTTACCTGGGCCATTGCAGTAGACGCTTAGTTTCCTGCCTCCAACCTTGCCTCCTGCCATAGTCTATTCTTCACACCACAGTCAGGACACTCCTGTTAAAACATAAGTCAGATCACATCACTCTTCTGCTCAAACTCCTCCAAAGCC
>NW_007783637.1:0-541 GCF_000696425.1 Galeopterus variegatus
GAGATGAGACCTGAATGATATGGAAGAGCCAGCTCTGAGAAAGTTTCTGTGCACAGCAAGTGCAAGGCCAAGAAGCACAGGAGAGCTTGAGTGAGCAGAGGTTGAAGAGAACTTAGTGAGCAGGGAAGAGAGAGACAGCAGATGATGTCGGAGGTGTGTGTCAGGACCAGGACGATGGAGGCCAGGACACGGCCTTTGGGTCTTAGTTTGAATACACTAGGAGCCTGCAGAAGCTTTAAGCAGGGGCATGATGTAGTTTGATCTACACTTTTAAAGATCATTCTGGCAGCCACGTGAGAAAAGGATAGCCACAGGTATATGAAAAAATGCTCAGCATCACTAATCATGAGGGAAATGCAAATCAAAACCACTCTGAGATAACACCTCACCCCCGTCAGAATAACAAATGCTGGAGAGGACGTGGAGAAAGAGGAAGCCTTCTGCGCTGTGGGTGGGACTGTAAATTAGTGCAGCCATTACGGAGAACAGTGTGGAGGTTCCTCAAACAACCGCAGGTAGAACTACCATGTGGTTTAGCAAT
>NW_007783637.1:2390-2855 GCF_000696425.1 Galeopterus variegatus
TTCTATTTCTTTTTGAGTCAATTTTGGTAGTCTGTGTTTCTAGCAATTATTTCATTTCATCCAGGTTATCTAATTTGTTGGTAGACAATTTTTCATAGTATTTTTTAATAATCTTTTTTATTTTTGTAAGGTAAATAGTAACATTCCCTTTTTCACTTCTGATTTTAGAAATTTGAGTGTTCTGTTTTTTTCTTAGTAAGCCTACCTAAGATTTGTCAGTATTGCTAATCTTTTCAAAGCACCAATTTTTGGCTTTATTCACTGTCTCTACTGTAATTTTATTCTTCTTTTTGTTGATCTCAGCTCTAATCTTTATTATTTCTTCTTTTCTGATAATTTGGGTTAATTTGCTCTTCTTTTTATTCCTCCTTAAGAGGTTAGGTTAGGTCGTTGATTTGAGATTGTTATTTCTTTTTAATTAAGTCATTTACAGCTATAAATTTCCCTCTGAGTGCTGCTTTCACG
>NW_007783638.1:0-2855 GCF_000696425.1 Galeopterus variegatus
CCCAGCCCCAGCTAGTAACGTGCAGGGGCCTTTTGCTCAGAATGGACCGTGAGTCCTCCTCCTGCCCCACCCTGAGCCTGGTAGAGGGGGCTTCTTTCCAGGCCCCTTGTGCGACCATCCGCAGCAGCCCCTCATGGGGCGCTCTCTCTCAGGCTCTCTCGGGCAGTCTGCACAGCAAGTGAAAACATGCATCCCGCCCATGCGGATTTATTCATGTTTCCTGTATCAGTAAGGAGAGGGAGCTATAGCACATTAAATATTTACAATTATCAGAGAAAAGACAGGGCACAGCGCCGGACCAGGAAACAGTTTTACAATATTTACAATGAACACATCTTTCTCCCTCTGGTTCTTCTATTTGGCCTGGCATTGTAGGTCTCTGATCTCTTTATTGTATTTTCTTTCCAGGTCCCCTATAGTTTTGAAAATGTCTGACAGAGCCTCACGCCTAAGTCTGAAGAGGATTATCACACGTGTGAGAGACATCTGGGGAGCTCGATTCCTATGCCTGTCGCTGACGCATGTGTCTCCTACACATGCCGGAATCAAGTCTCTGGGTGACGGCGTCTATAGTCCTGCTGAGGACGGCGCCAGTGCAGGGAGGCTGCAGGCTCCCAAACCTGTGCTAACCACAGGACCGATCCGATCCTGAAATAGTCTCCTAAATATTCCGAGTTATTTTAGGCACAGAGTTGCCACAGTGCTAGAAATGGACTGGTTTATGATTCCTTTCATTAATTCCACTCTAAAGTGTTACACGTTCTGACACGCAGAAGCACCACTTCCTTGTGTTTGATTTTTAATCTGGATTCTTTGAAAGATTTCACTCTTTCCTTTTAGGTTTTGGTACAGCCCGTGACCAAAACCAATGACATTTCAACCTGAATGTGATACATTAGCAACACTAAGGAGTGAAAAGTGTTCAAACAACAAAGACAGACGGGAAAGGTAATCTGGCCCTTTGTTTAATTATGAAGAACGCAAAAGAAGCGTCAACTGTGAGATATGTGGCTCTGCAGAGAGGACAAAGGCCTCCAGCATTTGGGATGGGGTGCCAGGGAATTATCAGGGATCACAGGCGTTGTGTTTGATGGGTGCCGTATTTGACCTTGAAGCGGCGAGGCTGGCACCCCTTCTTGTCCTGGGCATCTCCTGACGTCCTTGCTTCCTGCCAGTATCTGCCCCAGGGCCTCTGCAGGCCTCAGCTCCGAGGATGAGGCTCTGCACGTTTCTGGTGTGTATTTATATCGAGGTGGCTGTGTTGCCAAGGAGCTCTGAGAGAAAGCAGAGCGGAGATAACTTCTAATCCACCTTTCTGTGATAATGTGGCGCAAAGTGAAAAGACCCAGGGCTCCATCCTGGTCTGGTCTGGCACCGCCTGGGAGGGGCGGGCCCTCGGGGTGTTTTCAGCAAACCCAGCAGGCACCGGGGCGAGCTTTTGCACTGGAAATGCCAGTGACCGCACCAGAGTGCAACGGGACTCTGTGCAGCACACAGAGCAGACTAGCACAGACGCAGGCAGGGTAGGAGCACGACATGATTTGTAGGTGACAGGAAGTGCATCCGAGTGATGTTCGTGAACCTTGGACTGCTGCAGAATCAGAATCTGGGAGCATCGAAACTGGCAAAGAGCCAAGAGGGCACCGGGAACAGGAAGAGGAAGTTTCTTCTGGCAGCAGGGGACTGTGGAGCCAGCCTGGGCTAGCCCCTTACCATGTCCCAAGGAGCTTTTCTGCCAGTGCAAAGTCAACACACGAGGAATCCCTGAGGATTCTCTCCGTGGGCCAAGAGTACCACCTGCAGAGGAATGGAGGCTCTGGAGCTCTGCATAGGGGTGAAGTTAGAGGAGAGGGGGCGGGGGACAGTCCACCCTATGCACATGGCTTGTGTATTAAGATGGAATGTGGCAGGGTGGATGCAGTAGTGTATCTGCTGTCAGGAAGATCTGCTCTTGCCTCCTAGGCTCTCCTTGCTGGAACTTGGGTGATCCATTTACATTTGAGATACCTCTGTTTCTCCATCTTTAAAATGGGGCTAAGGATACTGCAATGGTCTGAATGTTTGTGCCCTCCAAAATTCGTGTGTTGAAACCTACTCCCTAATTTGAAAATAGTAGGAAGTGGGGCCTTTGGGGGGTGATTAGAACATGAGGGTGGAGTCTTCATGAATGCGATTACAGCCCTTATAAAAAAGGCCCAGAGAGCTACCTTGCTCCTTCCAACATGTGGGGACACAGCAAGAAGATGCCTCCTACGAACCAGAAAGTGAGTCCTCACTACACACTCAATCTGCTGGTGCCTTGACCTTGGACTTCCCAGCCTCCAGAACTGTGAGAAATACATTTTTGTTGTTTATAAGCCATGCAGCTTATGGAATTTTGTTATAGCAGCCAGAACAAACTAAGAGAATTACCTTCTTCATAGATTTCTTGTGAGACTCACGTTAAAAAAAAAAAAAAAAAGACACAAAAATCCCTTGTGATTGAAAATATCTTACAACTGAGAGTTTTGATTCCTGAGGAATTTGTCTTCCACTGGTAAGCGTCACACGTTGATAGCTGGCCATTTTATATCCTCACCGTCCTTATCTTTTTCTACTTCCCCCAGATCAGTTCTCCACTTCAGTCACAGCCCGAGGCAGAAACGGGGGACATGGGCTGAGGTTTATTAAAGTGGAGTCAATTAATGAGCCTGGATGGTCTCGTGTGTTTTCCCACCATGAACACTGACCCGTGCACACGTACCAAGTGCCCCCAGATGGCACCTCTCAGACACTGGCTTTCCTTATTGGGACCTAAACAACCTGCCCTCCCAGGTGGAGCGGAGAAGGGCTGGCAAAGCCCCAGGCCTTTGTGG
>NW_007783639.1:0-1125 GCF_000696425.1 Galeopterus variegatus
TTTATTCTCTTGGACTTCAAGTGCATGGAATTGGTGCAATAAGCCACAGTTTATGGCAGAATATAATGCTTGCTTCTTGTATTCTCCTTTTTTAACTTTTCATCTGCTTTTATTTTCCTCCCTTGTATCCATTTGTATCATCCCTAACACTACTTCATCCCCGTCCCAATTTATCATGTCCCCATAAATTATGTAAAAACAATTTGCATTATGGCTTTGGGCTACTTATGTTTTCATGTTTCTTCACAATTGTTATTCAAATTACTTCTGTGAGACATCTACACTACCTCCTGTAGCTTTTCATTGCTGCAAAGTATTTCATCATATGCAATACTACATTTAACCTATTCAGTCCCTATTGACAAGACATCTAGATTGTTTCCCACTCTTTGATTTTACTAAAAGTGCTGGACAATTTCTTTGTTTGTATGTAGAATGATTTTTCCCAAGAGTACACCCCAAAGAATAGAGTTGATGAGTCACAATGTATGCACATATACAAATTCATTACAAATTGCCTCTGCAAAAAATTAAACCTCTCTATATTTCAGAATCAGGGATAAACCTAATTTTCCAGACTGATATCTGATCTTAATTTTCATGGTAAAAATGATCATTTCATTGCTTTTGCTCTTCTTAATTTGAAATTTTTCCTAACTGATGAAATTGAACAACCTTTACAACCTTTTAGGTATTCATGTTTCTTTTTGCAAATTGCTTAATTACATTCTTTCTTAGCTAAGTAGTGGTGTTTCTGTCTTATTCTTTCTAAATTGAAGGGAATTCGTATATATTCAAACTTTTAATCCTTTTTAGCTGTATACTATGCCAGAATTATCTCCAAGTTTGTGAGCTATCTGTTAATTTTGTTCATGATACTATCTGTATAGCAGAAATCTTTACTTGTGTCATATTCAAAACCCTCAAATTTTACCTTTTAGTTTAGTACTTAATAAACATTTTATTTTTAATATTTTATTTAGTTCTAACATGCATAGAGGACACAGATTGTGAGTGTACAACTTGATGAATGTTTATATATGTATAAACCCCTGTAATAACCGCACAGAACAAGATATAAAGCATTTCTAGCACCCCAGAAAATTCTCTTATGCCTTTTCTTAG
>NW_007783639.1:2150-2854 GCF_000696425.1 Galeopterus variegatus
CACAGAACAAGATATAAAGCATTTCTAGCACCCCAGAAAATTCTCTTATGCCTTTTCTTAGCCAAAATACACTCCTTCCCTCTACCCCATAGCACCTATTCTACAACCAGACATTAATTTCGTTTGCTCTTCACCTTTGTATAAATGGAATCATACTTTATGTACTCTTCTGTGTCTGGTTTTATTCACTAACCTTTATAACAGAGAGATTCATCTACTTTGTTGTAGACAGCAGTAGTTCTATTTTGCAGCTGTGCAGTTCTCGCTTGAATAATCACCATGTATCTACACATTCTGCCTTTGACTACCATTAGAGTTGTTTCTGGTTTGGGGCTATTATGAATAAGCTGTTACATACTGTACAAAGAATTTTACAAACATATTTTGTGGAGAGGTGGAGCAAGATGGCAGACTAGAGGCACCCAACACAGGAGCCTCCCACAGAAAGGGACCAGAGCAAGGAAAGGACAACTAAGTACAAGGGAGAGCATCAGTGGGCGAGTGTGGGAGGGCGGCAAGGGCCTGGTGAGGACTCTGTGGAGTACAAAAACCAAGCAGGGGGTGGAGAGGAGAAACAGGCATGCAGCTTCAGCTGCTATCATGTCTCCCAAACCAGGATCAGACAGGAGGAATTATCCCTTATGGTGGAAAGAATCTGCTCAGCCATGAGCACTTCTCAGTGGTAACCCTCCTCCTGCTCCTGC
>NW_007783640.1:0-430 GCF_000696425.1 Galeopterus variegatus
ACTTTTGGCCTTTGGCCAAACCAGGTAAGGTCAAACTTCACGAGTAATTTTTACAGATGAATGAAGAATTCAGTACAAGAAATTGAAAGGGGAAAAATGCCTCTTGTACGAGTATTTCCAAATGAAGTAGGCTGTATTCTTCCTTGTTTCTTCATTTTTCCTTCTTCCTTTGTTTGGGGTCAGTGGCATTAAAGGCCTCTCAATGATTGCATCTACTCTGTAAGTGCAAGACGATCTGGGAATTAGGTCTGGTGCTGGATTTCCTGATCATTTCACCAGACAGTATAGCAATATAAATACCTAAAGTAATGCTGCAATGAGCAATGCTTCCCCCACCCCCACCTCCATCAATGGCTTAATATAACAATTTTTTTTTTTTTCTTATTAGCACAAGTCTATTGTGGATTTGGGTGATGCTCCAAGCAAGCTA
>NW_007783640.1:2094-2854 GCF_000696425.1 Galeopterus variegatus
TTTTTTATAAATTACCCAGTTCCAGGTATTTTTGTTATAAGTAACAGAAACAGACTAATACAGTCTATACACTTGTTTCTTCCCTTTTTCATTCTATTTACTGATCATAAACAGTTTTCATGCTCCTCGGCAAAAATAGTTTGCAAATCTAGCTTCTTGATGTCAAAACTTAGGCATCGTCTATTCATTTTAGGATTACTTATTTGTATAGTCAACTAATTTTAAACCTTTATTTGACAATTAACATTTTTATTTATGTTTTCTTTCCTTTTAATAAACATCAGTTTTTAAGCAGTAGTCATTGCAACATGAATAGAAGTACTTATAGTCTGGGAAAATGGATATGATGTAGATATTGACTTTTATTGCAGTGAACATAGAAATTTATTGACCTGGAAGATAAGGTCAATATTCGCTTTAAGAGACAATAAATCTAGATGTTCAACAAAATATAAAGTCAATATTTGTTTTAATACCTGTGTTTTGAAAACCTGTCCAAAATCTCTGGAAATTTCTCTACAGTCGAATTTCTTGATCTTTGAAAAGTCTGTTCAATTCTCCATAGACCTTGAAACAAAGTTTGAAGATATGCCAAAAATCAATACCAGTGAAGACTTCAGAAGTAGATTGGCATGAATTTTGTAACAATCTCTTTTGCAAAAAAAGTGACATTCTTTGAAATGTGTAAACTTTAAAAAGCAGACTCACTAAAGTGTGTAATTTGTTTAGTTTAACACCATTGCACTAAAGTACATTTTAA
>NW_007783641.1:0-2854 GCF_000696425.1 Galeopterus variegatus
GTTTTCTATATCTTCTTGGTTTAGTTTTGGAAGCTTGTGTGAGTCCAGAAATTTATCCATCCTTTTCCTTTTTTAGTATCTTTTCTTTTGCTACTTATTATCTTTATTCAATTTCAAGAAATAAGGTGATTTAAAACATTTTCTAATAACTCTTCGGTATATCCAATAACTTTTCTCTATTTTCCAGTTTCTCCATTTGCTCTTCCTTTATTGAATACATAAATATGTATATTCAGGAAGCATGATATGTTATTTCCTGAATTTAGAGTCTTTCAATGGGAACTATTTGCCTCAAATTTTTCTGCTTGGCTCACATGTTTCAAATTATTCGTCTTCACTTATCCTGTAATTTTTTTTATATTATGAATGAAAGTTTTTATAAGCAAAAGTCTTATTTTTATAGATCAATCAGGATTGACAGCTGGTGCAGATTTCGTCAAGAATTATGGTATATAAGCAGTGTGTGTGCGTCCATGTGTGTGAAATGAACTGTAGTTCTATTTTCCCTCATGGGCTTCTCCATGGATCAATCTATTTCATCTCTTCGTTCACATCCTCTGAATTTCAGGAGTGTTTCTCAGGTTTGTTCTCTGCTTCATTAGTTAAAAGGCCTTACTATTTGGCTAATGCAATTTTATTTTGGAGCAGTCTTTTTTGATTTAATAAAATCCATGTCCAGGGTTATTTCACTGAGAACATGAAGGGGTTGTTTTTCCTAATATTGGTCTGGTTTTGGAGTAAACCCATTTTAGAGAAAGAACTTTACCTTGATGATGCAGGAATTAGCTCTTATTTCCTTCACTTGATTTTATTCTTTTCCTGTCAATTCATTCTCGAGCTAGGAGAAATGTCAGCCCAGTAGTGGCATAGTGGCAGAGTCAGGAAGTGAGGATTGCCATCAGCCCCTTTGTGTTCTGCCTGAGCACTGTGCATTTCTTTTCACAGGCCAAAGCAGTTCCTGTCAGGTAGAAAGAATTGTATGTGTGACTCCAAGTTCTTCCAATCCTCCCAGCCAACACTATCCCATAGAACTTCCTGAGGTGACACTATGTCATTATGGTACTATATCTGCTCTGTCCAATAAAGTAGCCACTGGTCACATGTAGCTAGCTAGCAAGCATTTGAAATGTGGTTAGGGTGACTAAGGATCTGAAATTTAAATTTAATTTAATTTTAATTAATTTAAATTTGAATTTTAATAGCCACTTGTAGCTAGTGGCTACCAGAACAGACAGCAGAGCTCTAGGCAACACAAAACACTCAGGTTGAGGAAAAAATGCCCCTTGCTAGAGTAATCCTGAATCTAGATGAGTAGGAAGATGTCAGCCAGAAGCTGATGGCCTTCTAAGACCCGTGGCCCACAGAAGCAGAAGGAAGCTGCCTGTGAGATTGAGAGGTCTTTTGGTTTGAGAAAATGTAGATTCAAAGAATATTTGAACTTCCAGCATGGAAAGTACAGGCGCTTGGGGATAGTGACCCAAATGCTCATTGGAGTTGGAGAAAATAGGTACATGGGACTCAAAGAGCTACCTCTGACATGGGCCAATTCTTAATCTTTAACCTATCACTTCATATACTTTCCCCAGCACCTGCTTCTCACTGTGGCTACACAAAAGTCTTCTTTCATAAGGTTTAACAAATACTTTAAGAAGTATCTGGGAGGGGGATTTCCTCATACTTTCATTACTTAGCTATTTCCCCAGAATCATCCTGCTTTTATTTTTGATTATGGAGAAAGAGCTAAATTATCAGCCAGGCAGATTAAATGATTAGTTTGATCATCTGGGGAGAGGGAGCTTGTAAAAGGCACTTGTGTGAGCTCTTCAGTTAATTTTGACAGCACCTTGCCACCTGATGCTCAATTTAATGTTAAATTCAGGGAGACAGTAGAAAAGGAAGGGTGCTGATGTCATTTGTTAGCATTTCAAAGACAAGGTCACTTTTATCCTGCCTGTTGGACCCTACTCACTCTATTCAGATTCCCCAGCCTCTGGTCACTTTACCTTGAAACTCACCTCAGCAAAACAACTTCCCACCCTACTTCACCCTAATCAGATTCTTTTCAAGTGCAAAACATGAGGTCCATGATTACATCCTAAAAACTCCAACCATTTGGCACAGTGGCCAGGTTTCCAAACAGCCTCCTGCAGACTTACTGTCAACGAGTCCTGTGAAGCCAGTGGCACACCAGGATGGCCTTATTTGCTTTCTGCATTAAGTAGAAAAATTGGATTTAGAAAGCTTTTCCTAATCTGGATCTCTGCAATATATAATAAACTTCTTACATCTGTCACCATCAGCATTCTCCTTGCGGTCTTTACCTTTTATGTTTCAAAGAGGAAAGACAGGGCTGTCCTTTCTTCCTCTTCCTATTCAAGCACTATCTTGGGACAGCTAGACCTGAGGATTAGTGACATCTTCCTGGCAGGGGTGATGGGGGACCGGAACAAATTTAGGATTGCCCTCTATACCAGCCACATTCCATCCTTATTAGCTTTAAGGAGCAACTCTTGATCTGGAAGCTTCTAAGTGTTTGTAAACTTTTTAGACAGTAAAATAAAAGTCAAGCCAAAAGCTCCCTGAAAACTCTATTGATAACATTGATTATATCCCAGAGGCAAAGTTTTCAGAGTAGTGACTGAAGTCCACTGGCCCCAGAACCATCTTTTTGCTAGTTAAAATGTAGATTCCCAGGCCTCACTCCAGGCCCTACTGAATCAGAATCTCTGGGATCAAGGCTCCATCTGCCTTTTAACATCTCCCCAAGTGACTTCTATGCATTGTGAGAACCACCATGAAAGAAGTAATTTCAAAAAGTTCATTCAATGGTCACTCTTAAAGACCGGGGAATCAG
>NW_007783642.1:0-2854 GCF_000696425.1 Galeopterus variegatus
CTCCATTAAAACTTATAGATGAATTTTAAAAACTTCAGAGAGGGTATAGCAGCATCTGTCCATAGGGCTGGCAGCCAACGGGGCCCGCAGGGTGGTAGAGGCATCTCCCCTCATAGTCTTGCCAATGACTTTCTTCCTGCCAGCCCCTTAAAGACTGCAGATCTAAGTTTTTATTTGAAATGGCCCCAAAATGCAACTTCAGAAATGCAAAATGATGGTTTACAGTAAGCAGTTGGTAAGAGCTTCTTCTTCTTTTGTTCAGACATTCCAACCCTACTTGAAAATACTGGAAAAGTCATTGGAATTTGGTCAAAATAATTCAGAATTTCTTTGCACTGCAGGTCTGGAATCTACACCATTCTGAATAACTTCAGCAATGACAGCATAATACAGACGTGGCCATGCGTACAGTACCTAAGTTCTCAGTATCCGTATCATCTGTGAGCATTTGCAGCTCCTTCACACAATTGTTTCTAGCTCCCGTGACTGAGTTCTCCATTGCTGAAGGGCCTGAGCTGAGACATCCACTCATCACATAAACAAGAATACTTTCTGTGGCTCTAATTGATATTGCAGCTGTGGTTAATGCCGTGAGTGTTTACATAAAGACTGATGCATGGATACCTTTTCAGCAGCAGCTGGGGGACTGCAGGCAGCCAAAACCTCAGCGAAGTACTGCAAATCTTTTGGAGTCGGCCCTGAGACAAACTAAGAATTTTTTTTTTCTCTTCCCATCAATGCGTCTGAATTAAACCATCATACAGGGATGCAGGTGAAGTGTTGTAAAAGTTTCGTGCAAACAGGACAGGGGAATGTTTAGCTTTGAGACAGCGTGACTAGACTTGAATCACCCTGCACTTTCTATCCCAAATGCTACAAAGGCTGGTTCCAAATATTCCTCTGCTTTGAATTACAGCTTGGGAAGAAACATTTGGCCAGTAAAATGGGGGAGAAATGGATGCTCTAAGGAAGGTGGCCACAAATCTCTTTAAGTCACTAATAAATAAGAACTTTAGCCTGTTATAATGTTGAATCCAGAATCATCTCCTGGATTTAAAATGTGCCTGTGGAATGGGAGGTGATAGCATTAAGGCCCAGGACTTAAGTCACTAAATCATTTATTCCATATTTATGACCTCTATTCATTTATAACAACCCTTTTTCATTTATTTTATTTATAGCATTTATGTGCCAGGCACTGTTTAAGAATTGGGGATTAAAAAAAATAAAATGAAATTCTGGCTCCCTCCCCTCAAAAGGGATGTGAGAAGCACGTGGTGGAACAGAGAACTCACAATGTGACAAACCGAGCATGTGTGTTCATCACATCTTTTCACAGGGATGCTCTTTGGCAAGTGGGTGCAGCAAATACCCGCTGCTCCTTTCTGCTCGGAAGCATCGTGCCTCTGTTTCCCTTTCATTAGGATTACTGTCTGTTGGATGTGCTTGATGAAAAGCTTTCTTACATTATACTGCATGCCTGAGTCAGAATTCATGAATCCTTCTTTAATTTGAACACTTCTAGTTTTCCCTCTTAGTTCCTCCTTCCCTTTCTGTCATATGGAAATGTTGGTATTTATTTCAAAGCCAGAGGCTCTGTCCTCTCTGTCCTAGTGGTCTGTGTGTGAGCCTGCATGTACTGCTGCCATGTGAGAGCACTTCTGAAAGCTGCTGTATAAACTGTACATCGCCGTACACACGTCTGGGATTGTTATTAAAGAAGGACATGCTTATGAAATTTGGGCTGTTCTCTAGACTAAATACATTAATCCACGTCTAAGTTCTTTGGGGTTTTGTCTCCTATTCCTCTTCATAAACATTTGATAGCACTAAAAAGGTAGTTCTTATATCTCCAATTTGACCTAATGCATATAGAGTATAAAATAAAACAAAGGGAGCCTGCAAGAGTTACCAGCCCCCAGAAAAGCTTATGAGCTGTAGACAGTGCTAGTCTGGCCTGACTGGAGCTGGACTACTGGAAAAGCACAAAGAGAGAGGGAAATTCTGTAGTTTGTCCAAGAAAGCTTTACCAGATCTAAGTTTTTATTTGAAATGGCCCCAAAATGCAACTTCAGAAATGCAAAATGATGGTTTACAGTAAGCAGTTGGTAAGAGCTTCTTCTTCTTTTGTTCAGACATTCCAACCCTACTTGAAAATACTGGAAAAGTCATTGGAATTTGGTCAAAATAATTCAGAATTTCTTTGCACTGCAGGTCTGGAATCTACACCATTCTGAATAACTTCAGCAATGACAGCATAATACAGACGTGGCCATGCGTACAGTACCTAAGTTCTCAGTATCCGTATCATCTGTGAGCATTTGCAGCTCCTTCACACAATTGTTTCTAGCTCCCGTGACTGAGTTCTCCATTGCTGAAGGGCCTGAGCTGAGACATCCACTCATCACATAAACAAGAATACTTTCTGTGGCTCTAATTGATATTGCAGCTGTGGTTAATGGGGAAAGGCTTGGCTGTCCCAGAGCTGTGTTACATCAGCTCTCTCCAGTGGCCTGGGGCAGCCGAGACACCCTCCCCCATCTGTGGCTTCTCCACAACCTGTGTCCTTTAAATAGACCTGGAAGCTGCCACCCATATATCACCCCACCTAACCAATGTCAAGTTTCCATGTGTAAATCAGAGTCCCCTCACATGCTTTGTGGGGCCAAGAACTCCAGCTTCCAAAGGGGTCCACATTAAAAAAAAAAACAGTTAGAGAAATGAAAACTCCTGACCTCTGAGAAAGTTGAAAGGCAAATAGATAACAGTACTTGGAAAAGTGACCTCCGGTCGCTGGAGAGAACAGAGGATGCACAGGAAAGACATCCAGGAAGCGTGGGGCCTGCCTCCTGTT
>NW_007783643.1:0-1097 GCF_000696425.1 Galeopterus variegatus
TTTTTTTTTTTTCTAAAGGATATCAGAGTGAGAAAAGATCATAGTGAGAAATGCTGTTTTAGGGAACAGATGCAAATATATTCTGAATAAATTTCCTATTTCAGGTTTATAGATTAATTCTCTTCCTATTAAAGTACTAAATCTTTAAAGATTCTTCACTCCCCCAACCCCCAACCACACTGCAAGCATAGCTTAACTTTCATCTGCCAAACAGAATGTAAGGTCATATTTTGCTAATGAAGAGCAAGTTGGCTGAAATTATACTCCTTTATTCCTTTGAGAAAGCAAAACAAAAAGGCAAGCTCTGCCCTATTTAGGTAACAATAAAGTCAGAGTTGAAATAATTATTCATGGAATAAAGAAATCACCTGCAAAGTGATTTGTCAAAGTAGGTGTGACTTTGAGTTAGAGAAAATATTCGACTAACATGAGTTACAGATGATAAGAGCTTAAGAGAAATAGAGAGCAATTCATTTTAGTTGCAGAAAGTGTCTTCATCCTTGCACTCTAATGTCTTGTGAATGGGGCTGATAAGGTTATCAGAAGTGCAACACTGAAGTGTTGATTTTCTCTTAGGTCTACATTACCATTTGGCTTTGCATTATATTTTAGGACTCTGAAGAGAAATAAAATGTAGCTGTCATTAAAAGCCTCTTTCTCCATAATAAGCACACACTGAAGGATTATCATCAGATATGGGTGTGTAATTGGATAATGTTCAGAGGCTGCTGTTGTCTCTTCAAGGTTATGAACAAATGATGTATTTGTAACATGGATCTATGGATGTTTGCAAAGAGGCATTCCTTTCCAAAACATTTGAAATGTCAACAATACAAATAGAAAGCATAAAATTCTTTTTAAAATTTCTACTCAGCACTTCAATAATAAAAGGAGGGCTTGGGTAAAACAAAGAAACAACACAACCACCTTTTTCAAAACTCTGATGACATAAAGAGGATGACTTCTGTGCCTTGAGTAATCACAGTTAAACAACTCATCTGAAATCGTTTGAGATATGTCTTAAAACCATTCACCCCATTGTCTCAAAAGCTTTCTAATTTTCAGTCTTCCTACTCTCTGTTCTAGATGAGAATCAC
>NW_007783643.1:2579-2854 GCF_000696425.1 Galeopterus variegatus
ACGTGGATCAATATTCTGATAGCAAAGTGGTTAAAGCTAAAGATTCAGGGCACCTGGTCTCAGACTGTGGCTCCACCACTTACTATTCGTATGTCTTTGGGCTTTTTCCTTAATCTCTTGAAGCCTCAGTTTCCTAACCTGTCAACATGAGGACACTGAACATTGTTGTTTATTAAAGCTGATGAAAGAATCAAGATACTAAACGTGAAACATTTATCATGGTTTCCAGCAAAACCTTATGAAATGTTATTGTGGTAGTGTGTTTCCTGTGATGT
>NW_007783644.1:0-238 GCF_000696425.1 Galeopterus variegatus
TCCAGAAACCAAATGTCCAGGTTTGGATCTGAGTTAGAATCCACAAGGCTATGTCCAGAGTGCTTGGTCAGGAATATATCCAATGTCAGGGACCTCTATAGTAGTCAGGACCCAATAGGGCATGCTATTGGATAAATGTGTCCCCCCAAAGTTTATGTGTTGGTGTTGGTGTTGGTGTTAATCCCTCCCCATTTTGACAGTGTTAAGTGGATGGGAAATCCTATTATGGTAATTGAAA
>NW_007783644.1:2074-2854 GCF_000696425.1 Galeopterus variegatus
GCAGACAAGAATACTGAGGACAGTGGGAAAAGAACCAGGCGAGTCAAGGCACATAGGCTGTGGGAAAGAGTTTCCAGAAGGGAATAACCATTATTATGTTTGACAGTGAAACCAAAGAAAATGAGAACTGGAAACAGGATATGGGAATTAATCAATCAAATTGACCACTTTTTTTTTTTTTTTTTTTTTTTTTTTTTGGCAGCTTGCTGGTAAGGGGATCCAAACCCTTGATCTTGAACAAATTTGCTAATGTTGTGCCTATTACAAGCCAGATTCTGTGTTTCTGCTTCAGAAAACAGGGAAACAGAAGGATACCAGTTTGCTCCCAACAAGTTTGGAAGTGAGGTTAAGACAAATAAATATAACTGTGTTGAATGCCATATTTAAGTATATTGAATGCCATAGAAGAGATATCAAATATTTCTTTCTTTCTTTCTTTCTTTGGTGGTTGGCTGGTAAGGAGATCCAAACCTTTGACCATGGTGTCAAGTATTTTTCAGCCTTTTTCTTTTTAAAAGAATAGTCTAGACTTTTTACTTCCGTATCACCCAAGCATTATTCAACATAACATCAGGTTTCCATATCCTCTACTTCCCACCAACTAACTGAAACTAACCAATTAACCGACATGTCAACCACATCAATTAAACATTTGTTGCACATCTATTACATGCAATTATACTAGGCATTTGGTGTACAAACATGACTAAGAATAACCAGGTCTCGCCTTTGGAAGCTGATAGTCTGGTGGTAAAGGATGACACATAGGCAGGGAATGAC
>NW_007783645.1:0-873 GCF_000696425.1 Galeopterus variegatus
TGTCCCTTAGATAGCACAAAACCAAGAATACCAGGGTAGGAGGAAAAGGCTTTATTACTTGTAAAGAGAACACTGGGGATAACTCCCAAAGCAGTGTCTCAGTATTGGTATGTTTAAGCATTGCTCATAACTATTTGTCATTGCTTCTAAGATTAAATATTTTTATAGTAACTTTTTTAAAAATTAATTTTTAATGTCTAAACTGTTGTATTCACTCCATGCTTCTCATTCTATGTATATTTACTCAATTTCCCCTACTTTTCTGCTCTTCCACTTATTTTATTGTTAGAAGTTTTAGCTATTTCTTATTTAGCTGTTTTCTAATTTAATTGAAAGTAGACTTGCATTAATTTTTTTGTTTTCTTTGCTTCTCTCTAGTGATTTTCAAGAGAAAAATGATGTGTTGACAGTATGCAAACATTTTAAAACCAGAATTAAACAGACTTTGTTTAAAAATTTTAAATCCAGTGCCTTGGATTGAAGGGGGTTAATTCCTCCCAGATCTTAATCCCTACTCTAACTGTTGAGGATGGGAAGTCCTATTACAGTAATTGAAAGATGGGGCCTTGAAGCAGTGATTAAGTTGATAGTTTGTTTTTTTTTTTTTTTGTTTTTTTGTCTTTTTTTCGTGACCGGCAATGGATCGCAACCCTCAGTGTCGCACCCGTACCGGACCGGGACCGGCAACGAGATCGCAACCCTTGGTGTTGCCCCCGCTCCTCGCTCAGCCAGTGAGTGGCCGGTCTGCATGTGGGATCCGAACCCTCGGCGAGAACACCGCCGCGCTTCTCAAGCGGCGCACTGTAGCAGTGCGCCACCGGGCCGGCCCCGAAGTTGATAGTTTGATGCTGGCCATGGGTGTGGGTCTCAGGG
>NW_007783645.1:2330-2854 GCF_000696425.1 Galeopterus variegatus
GGTGGTGACAGTGACCCAGGGGTCTCACATTGCAGGATGGTGGAAGCAGAGAGAGCAGAGAAAGAGAGAGACAGACTCTCCTCTCTTTTCTCTTAAAGCCCTCAGAACCATGCCCCTGACCACCATCTTTAATCCATTCACCATGGCATGGTCCTACAATCTAATCACCTCTCCAAGTCTCCACCTTTCAATTACCATAGTGGGGTTTCCCACCCTCTAACAGTCACAGTGGGGGCTAATTTCTAATTCATAAAACTTGGGGGACACAATTCAAGCTTCAATGAGTTTTGTGGGGACATAATTTCAATCCACTGTGACGACTCTAACCAATTGCAAAGGATCAAAAGCATCCAGAACGTTTTCTCTGACCACAGTGTACTTAAAGTATAAATCAATAACAAAGAGGTAATTCTAAAATTTCCTGAAGTTTGAAAATTAAACAGTATCTAATAACTCATAGGTAAAAAAAAAGAGAGACTATTTTATATTGGAAGATAATGAAAACATTGTATCACAAAATTGTG
>NW_007783646.1:0-698 GCF_000696425.1 Galeopterus variegatus
TATCTTCCCACTGGGGACTGGGACCCAGAGAAGGGGCCTCTCCCTAAGGGGAGACAGTCAAGAAACCAACAGTGAGCCTGCAGTGTCTGAGCGCTTTGATCAGAGAACATTTGGGACTTCACCTGGGGGTGTGTGCGTGTGCGTGTGTGTGTACGTGTACGTGTGCATGTGTGTGCGTGTGTACGTGTGTGTACATGTGTGTGTGTGTGTGCATGTGTGTGTGCATGTTTGTGTGTGCATGTGCGTGTGTGTGTACGTGTACGTGTACGTGTGCGTGCGCGTGTGAAGAGAGACTAATTGTGTCCAAGTCGAAGCGTGAAGGAAGAGGCTGACCGGGGCAGCAGGGCTCTTTCCCACCTCCCCTCTCCTGCCCTCCCTTCCTCCATCCCTAACCCCTTCCTCCCTCTCCTCTTCCCTTCCCTCTTCCTCCTCCCCTCCTCCTCCTCCCCTCCTCCCCACAGCTCTTAGGTCGCTCAGAATTAACTTCAGATTTACGACATTTAACACATGATTGTAAGTCCCAGTTTACCTGAGGGTCCCCCAGAACCCCCATACCCTCCACTTCCAGCCCTGTGGCCTCTTCCCAGGAGGGACAACTATGGCTTCCCATGGGACAGGAGGGAGAAGGTGAAAAGGGGGAGTCCCCATCTTTTTGTGACCTGCTGTCAAGTGAGTGACAGGCCCACACTCAGGAGAGG
>NW_007783646.1:1933-2854 GCF_000696425.1 Galeopterus variegatus
CTCAATTTCTATCTTCTATACTTATAATTAGATTATATTCTTATTCAATTCTACTTATCAAAGTTAATTTATTATAAAGTTTGATAAAGCAAAAATCTGAATTTTCCTCAATATATTAAGAATCATTTCATTATGATACCCTGTGTTTTTGTTTTTGGTATATACCTGTCTTTAGGCCCCTTAAAAATCAGTCTAGTGTCTGAAGTATTTCTGTAAGAATGTATGATAAAATTTAATTTTAAAATCAATGTCTTATTGAAGGATGATGCCTCGCTGAGTTTAAATTCTGTGAATCGGCCCCTTTTGCTCACAGATAGCACTTGGCACACTTGACAGCAACCGCTCCAGACCGTGCACTGAATGCTTTGGATTTCAAGCTGAGATTGGCGGGGAGAGGGGAGGGTGTGCAGTAAACTGGAGCTCTGGGATCCAGCCAGTGGGGCTGGGCTGGGACTTTTGTCCCTATTAAAATTTGAAAAGGAAACCAGTTTGGAGAAAGGGATCAACTTTATGTTTAAATGCTAGTCTGCCAGTTTTAACGGTCAAGAACCACGTATAGAATTGAACCCAATTAAAGAGTTAATAAAATCAACAGCCTTTCTTACAGACCAATTTCAAGGTTTGAAGATTTAAAAATAAGAATCTCACCTAGAATGCAGAGACAAGTTTTCTTTTCTTCAGGCCCTAGTCCAAAAAAAAAAGGATTCCAACAGAGTTCTGAGCTCTTGGAGTTCTTCACAGAGAGAGGGACACTCTAGGGATATAGGCTATTTATTTAATTTTAAATTTTAGTTTACAGCACGTTGTTCTTTTATTACCATTCTGAACTATTTTAAATATACTGAAAAACACAGAGAGGGGTAAACAGATGTTCAAGGACCCACTATCCAGAATTAACAAATGTTCACATTTTGTCATATT
>NW_007783647.1:0-453 GCF_000696425.1 Galeopterus variegatus
TGTGTTTGTTGAAGAAAGTGAATGAATGAGCAAGCAAATAAAAAATGAAAAAATGATAGATATAAATAGTTACATCAATTCTAGGATAGAAAGAAAAAGAGTGAAAGGAAAGACACGTGTTAGACTATAGGTAAATGGTAATCAATTATCCTATTTCAATCTCTTCTCTTATGTCAATTTTCCAGAAGACTTAGATCATTATCAGCTGCTCTACCCAGTGATGGAAGGTATGGAAAAGCCCCACCCAAACATGCTTTTGATATTCCTGAAAGCACACCACAGAACAGATCATTAGAACAAGAGAGAGAGCAACCATTGCTAAGGGAAAAATAAAAAAAGATCTTTATGGTTACCATATTTATGTTAGCTTTAATAAGATTTTCCACATTTATTTTGTTTCTGTCTTTAAAGATAAAAATAAGGGCCGGCCCGGTGGCGCACTGGAGAGTGCAC
>NW_007783647.1:2488-2854 GCF_000696425.1 Galeopterus variegatus
CACCCAGGTGTGTCCCCTCCATTTTCTTGTTGTAAGAACTTCAAAAAAAAAAAAATTGTGGATGTTATATCTTCCTCTCCCCCCCTCCCCCGGTTTTTTTGTTTTTTTTTTGTTGTTGTTGTTGTTGTTGCCCAAATGGATTTTTCATTGAGAATTTAGTAAAAAGAATTTTACCACATTACATGAGGTCTTTGTTATGTTAAACGTTATCTTCTATTGCAGCCATGCTGAGTCTCAGACAGTTCCCTAGATGGTCCAGACAGTACACACGGTGTTCTCTGCTGACTGATCTGTGTGTCCCATCCTTTCCTTGTTCACCCCTTCCATCCCTCAAGAATCAGCTTGGGCAGAGCCCCCATCCAGAAG
>NW_007783648.1:0-333 GCF_000696425.1 Galeopterus variegatus
CCAAACTTGCCATTTTTATGTCAACAAAGACTTACTGTGGCTGGGCTAGTTGGCATTTTTATCTTGCAGCTTCTTTCTTTGTGAACTAACAGCTGGCTGGGGCCCTGGCCATGGAGCTATGTCAGACAAGTTGATAGGTGAGGTTTTTTGTTTGTTTGTTTTTGTTTTTAAAAGGAAATCATGTAATTATAGAATCTCAGGATTAATGGAACTTAAAAATCATAGAATCGCCCCTAATCTCAACCAATCTGAGGTTTAAGTCCCTTTATCAAGAAAGAAAGAATCAGCTATAATCCCATTAATTTAGAAGTAAAAATATTTTGGGATCTTTTT
>NW_007783648.1:2540-2854 GCF_000696425.1 Galeopterus variegatus
TTAGCACTTAGTGACTTAACAAAGTCACATGGAGTTGGAACCAGGAGAATCCAGATCTCACATACATAGCTCAGTATTTTCTCACTAAATTATATATTAACTGTTGCCCTGTAGATATTTTAGAGGTGACAGATAATAGGTATCTGAAGAGACTGAAAACATCACGGAGGAAGTGAAAAAGAATAATTGAAGCAATTACTGGGGTGAGACGTGCAAGGACGTACTCTGCAGTTGCACTGACTACTCTATCTTTGTACTATGAAATCCCAATTATAATCTTTTCATGATTGATTAGCTATCTTTCTTTATCTCTT
>NW_007783649.1:0-497 GCF_000696425.1 Galeopterus variegatus
ATGATCATATATTACAATGAGGGTATAGTGAGTTGTAAGCGGGTCATGGCAGCCATCTGGGCTTCTTCTGATCTAGCGGTTGTGACTCTTCCTGTAGCAATTAATGGCATCCTGTCTTAGTTTCCTGAAAGCAAGCATAGCTTAAAAATAGAAATTAGTAGTCTGACATTCCTCTACAGTTTCATTGTGGGGTGTCTTGATGACACTTCGAGTTATGAGAAGATACCCCAAAAGAGAGAACCCCAAAAGGACAGCCAGCTAGGAATTCCTCCATGGCTTGCTTAGCTGCATAACAGCTGAGCATGCAGGCGTCCAACCCAGGAAGGAGGAGCCTTTGAAAAGTCATGAACAGCAGCTGCAGCATGAAGATCCACCCCTTACCACCCCTGCAGGGAGTCAAGTAGACCCATATGCAATGAAACAGCAGGACTGGGATGGACTTTTGAAGCTATCTTGTTTCACTGCCTCCTTTGATGGGTGTAGAGACCCAGATCCAG
>NW_007783649.1:2413-2854 GCF_000696425.1 Galeopterus variegatus
CTCTGTCTAGTTTGACCAAATCCTTCAAAGGGCTCAGCCCCGTCTCCCTGGAAGTCAGCCTTCATGGCAAAGAACACAACACCACTCTCAGAGATCCTCCCAGTCAGCACTGGCTGAGGTGGCCGGTGACCCCAGTGTGCTTCTGGTGGCCCCCAAGGGGAGAAGGAGAGGGAGGGTGACAGTGGCAGTGCTGACATATGCCTTGCTTCTTGTTCAAGGGCACTTTCCTGCCACTTCCAGATTGGGCAGAAGAGCAGATGGGAATACTCCATGTGCACAGAAACGGCTCACATCACCAGCCAGTAGTTGGGGAAACCCAAAACACTTGTCCTTAACCCTAGCGTGTAAGAAAGAGATCTTAGCCCTGGAGGGAACATCCGGACAGTGTCTCTTCAAGGTAAAGTACAAGCATCCCATTTTACAGATGAGGCACCTGAGGCC
>NW_007783650.1:0-316 GCF_000696425.1 Galeopterus variegatus
CCAGCAATGCCACTGCTGAGTGTATACCCAAAGGGATGGAAATCATCATGCCAAAAGGTTCTCTGTACTCCCATATTATTGCAGCTGTATTTACAATGGCCAAGTGTTGGAACCAACCTACATGTCCATCATAATATGACTGGATAAGGAAAATGTGGAATATTTACACAATGGAATACTACTCTGCCATAAAGAAAGAATGAAATACTGCCATTTCACAGCAACATGGATGAAATTACAGAAAATTATGTTAAATGAAATAAGCCAGGCACAGAAAGAGAAATACCACGTCTTCACTTATAAGTGGGAGCTAAAA
>NW_007783650.1:2517-2854 GCF_000696425.1 Galeopterus variegatus
CCCCCACTGCCTGACTGCATTCCCATGACTGCCAGACAAGGAGACAAGGGTCTCTCACACTCTGGTAGCATCGCTCAGCCTCCAGCTCTGGGGAAGAAAGCCATGCTGAAGGCACAAGGAAAACAAGTCAATCTGGTCTAGAGAACCTCATTCAGGGAAACAGCACCAAGACATTCTTAGAACACAGAAATAAAAAATAACTCCTTCAGAGCTACCTCAACTAGGAGCATTATCAAAGTCCAAAATTAGGGCCATTCATCAGTGTCTCAGGTCCTATGGCAGCATCTCGGTCACTTACTACAGGGAAACAATGAGTTTCAAACTACTTCTATACATC
>NW_007783651.1:0-439 GCF_000696425.1 Galeopterus variegatus
GGAATCTGCATGTTTACCTAGTGCCTCAGGGGAATCTGATGCAGGTGGTTCCTGACCACCCCATGATGACACTAGGCTGGAGGATGGCCAAAGGGCTGTAAGCAGGGAGCACCACGAGGCCACACAATCTCACCTGCAAAGCATGCATTACTTTCTGAAGCTCACTTGTCAGTTCCCATCTATAGGACCCAGGAAGAAGAAAAAATCTTTCTTGGATCCCTTTTTTCTTGGATTTCTTGCTTTTTTCTGACCTCTAAAATCCACTTCCCAGTATGATACTCCAGATGCTTCTAAGCCTAAGGCAAAGGAGAGGAAAAGCTTTCTCTTATCTGCCTGAGGCCGTCTTTGAGTTATGAGTCCCTTTCTAAGGACTCACCTTGGGAATTACCTCAGGTTTTAGAAAAGACCATCCCTCTTGCCCATGAGGGTACCTTACCTT
>NW_007783651.1:2514-2853 GCF_000696425.1 Galeopterus variegatus
GACCAGCAGAAGCTGGAAGGTAGGGATTAGTACTTTACAAGAAAGTCCGTAGAGAGATGGGAATGGAAATGAGATTGGAATTTGTTGAGCCAAAAAAATCCTCCTCCTCAGGGTTAAATACTCACTGGCTTTAGAACCTTCTGTCAAGTCTGTGCACTTCTCAAGTTACAGCTACAGAGCATTTCTTGAGCCTGGTATCCTTATCACATTGAGGTACTCTTGAGATAAACTTACTCAATTTTTGCTTCTTGAAACCCGAAGAAGTCTAACTTAAGTCTATGATTCTATGAAGTTTGACGAGGCTATATAGCACAAACTGTGTACTAAGCACAAAAAGAA
>NW_007783652.1:0-361 GCF_000696425.1 Galeopterus variegatus
GTTTATCTATAAAAATTAAGAGTGTATAAAAATCATCTGGAACATCTATCATCTTTGATAGGTGCAAGAACATTTTTGAAGCATCCACCTTATTTATTGTTTAATATACTCGTTGCACTAATAGAATATGACAAGAACAGCATCTATATATTTTAAGTACGACCTTACGTAGTACTTATATAGTATGAGCACCACATCATGGTGTTCAACTAAATGTTATGTTGGTGTGAGCATAGTTCTTACTATATTATAGCTACGTATATACATGAGGCACTTTCCAACAAATATCTGCTAGTTAGGACATTTAAGGGAATCTTCCTTATTTACATATCTTTGCCTTAATGTTAACATTCTGTTGGAG
>NW_007783652.1:2559-2853 GCF_000696425.1 Galeopterus variegatus
TACCATGTATCAATAATTTATTCCTTTTATGGCTGAATAATATTCTACTGTATGGATATATTATCTTTTATTTATCCATTCATTAGTTGATAGACATTTGGATTGTTTCCACATTTTCACTGTTATGAATACTACTGTGAACATTTCTATACATGTTTTTGTGTGGAAATAGGTTTTTATTTTTCTTGGATAGATAAATATGAGAAAATTTCAGGGCCACATGACAATGTTGCATTTAATGTTTCAAGGTTTGGGAGTCCAAATTGTCTTCCAAAATGGCTGCAGCATTTGACA
>NW_007783653.1:0-2853 GCF_000696425.1 Galeopterus variegatus
TGTGTGTGTGTGTGTGTGTGTGTGTGTAAGTACGTAAACACTCATTAATGAGTCTTTAAGACTCTTCTAGGATCAAGCCAGGATTTTCAAACTAACTAAAACAGCGTTGCAAAGAAATGGATTAAATTAGCAGAGGTGCGTGAGAGTCACCCTCACTTTGTCTTCCAACACTAGATTAATCACAGGCACAAAAATGCTACCTTAATGGAGCTAAAAAAAATTATTTGATTAGAGTTATCTTAATGATGACTGCAATTCACTTTTCATGTGTAAATCAAACCACAGGGTGCTCAGAAGACAGCAACTGGTGATGAAATTAATCATTCCTTCGGGTTTGATTTATTTGCTACTAAACCCCTCTCAGAGGTATTGGGAATAGTCAAGAAATTCTGTTCCTTCACTCATTACCAAGTACCACAAGCATCTCACATAGAAAACAATGCCCATTGTATGCCTGGCATTGTGCCCTGGGCTCTCTATGGTTATCTCGTGGAGTCTTCACAGAAATCTTATGAGTGGTGTTTGAGGCTCAAGTGTTAAGCAATGTGCTCTATGTCACATAGCTCATAAAGAGCAGGATGGACACTAAACCCCAATCTGTCCAATTGCAAAGCACGTTTGTTGTCATGACCAGAGAAAACCCAATTTCACTAAATACTAATTTAGGTTCTTCAGCCAGGATCACCTTAAGGAAACCTCAAATCATTAAATATTAACAACATGAGAAAAAAGATTAGCTCCATTAGGGCCAAATGAAAGCTACAGGTAATTAAAGATAATTAGGAGTCTGCCTTGCTTTCTAGATTTTCAATTGTGAGTTTAGAGGTTTCCTCCTGCAGACAATTTTGGTGGGTGGCTGCAAATGAAAGCTACAGGTAATTAAAGATAATTAGGAGTCTGCCTTGTTTTCTAGATTTTCAATTGTGAGTTTAGAGGTTTCCTCCTGCAGACAATTTTGGTGGGTGGCTTGCCAGATGGGCAGCACCTTTTAACCACTCTGGCAACTATTCTGAGTCACAGTCAAAAACCTCCTTTGGAAATACTAAGAATGGAGAGTAGGTACGTTTTACTTTTATGAACAAATGTCTTCTGGGTAATGGAATGTTGCAGTTTCAAAAACAAGTGACAAAGTCCTGTTAGTCTGTCTGGTCTTCCACTAAATTAGCTTAAAGAGAATTGGGGAAAAAGTGCTTTCCGTTTCAGTGTAAATGTACTTGATTTCAGTTACAATAGAGTCATGTTCAGTTAGCCTGAAACTAAGTCTTCGGTGTTGGGTCAGCAAACCCTGCCAGGTGACAGACTGACCTGTCACCAGAGCAGCCGTGTCCACAAAGAAAACACCAGAGCCAACATTTTGCTTCCTAATGAAACATTTAGAAAACATCCAAGATCCTATGGTAGAATCACAATTGACAACCCCACAGAGCTGTGGCACTTTGCACAGAGACTGGTTGTAGCCATGTTTAAGAGTCATACCGAAGGGCTGAAACAGAGGAACTAACATACTGCATGTTAAATTAAACTTTTCTTCTTGAGAGGAAAAACCAAGTCACATGACTCAGATTACAGGAATCAGAAAAATATTCTTCATAGAAAATCAGTGCTTTAAATTGTTTATTGGTAAGGCTGAAGCAACTTAGAGATAAGCAAATATAGATCAAGCAAATTGACCTAAATAATTAAAATGTCTTTCTGTAATATGTATTAATTAACTAAATTTTGACGCCATCTTAATTAGCTATGAGTAGTAATCTTGAGCATTTTTAAGGAATGTGCTGAAATGAATGTTCTTTACTATGAAACAAGACAACCATGATGTGTTTGCCATGTAAATAGGATCTGGAAATGTCACATAATTGTTGTCTTGTTTTATCAGTTAGGTTTCAACTAGAGAGCCAGTGTGAGGTAGGCATAGTACAAAACCCCCAAAATAAATAAAATGGGAGAAGCCAGTACGTGTGTACGTAATAAGTGGCCGGTCTGTTAGAAAGTTGAAGGGGAGGGAGAGGAAGATGAATTCTAGTGTGTTCTGACAAATTCTTAGATGTATCATGGGCTGGATAAAGTTGAAAATTCCTTGGCTACTTCAACTTCCAATGTGGTTGGTTTAATTCAGTGATTGGCATCAATGGTTTGGTTACATATCTCGGTTAAATATACATTTATTTGGCACTTACCACATCACTACCTTTTACGTGTTGGAACTAAAGACCCACAAGCCTATCGTCTCTCAGAGCAGGTTTATGGCAAAGGTTCCCAACCTCAAATTAGATATCTCTTGAGTCCAACTGAGCTTCACAGAGAGCTGTGAATCTCCTAAAAATCTGTGAAAAGTTGTGTGTGAATGTGTATTTGTATAATGTTGTGAGAGAGAACTTATTAGGAGATAGGTCATAGATTTCATCAACTTCTAAATAAGTTTGTGATTCTGATAAATTTAAAAACCACGTTATATAGAACTTTTCGTATGTAAATCCAGAAAGTTAATAGGTCAGAAATTATTGGAGTCATAAATTCAGAATAAATATCTATTGTTTGTTTATGAATATAATTTTTGATCTTTAGTCTCAGACAATACAGAGAAGTACATAGAATCCTGAATTATGATGAAATTTGGGAAATCCCACATAAATATTTTTCAATTTTTATCCCCCCGTGGTTCCTAAAAATAGCCATCTTAAAGTGGTGGCTTTATCTCTAATCAAGCAACAGTATTGCATCTTATCTGATCCAATTTGCCTACTGAGATTTATCCCCGTGGTTCCTAAAAGTAGCCATCTTAAAGTGGTGGTTTTATCTCTAATCAAGCAACAGTATTGCATCTTATCTGATCCAATTTGCCTACTGAGATTT
>NW_007783654.1:0-258 GCF_000696425.1 Galeopterus variegatus
CTTTTTAGGTCACACTGACATGAAGCCCAGAGACAGCTTTGAAATCTGCTGAAGAAGTCAGCGCGTGCCAGGATGGAATGGAGTTCCACACCTTTGTGCTTTTAGCAGCAAAAAATTCTCATCAGAAATACAATAGTACTTTAAACAAAGCACTACTTAGCTCACTCATTCTTAAAATTCTAGAAAAACACTGACAGCCACAAATAGGTATGAAAACAATAAAAGTACAACAAATTAAGCCTTTTAAGGATATAAAAA
>NW_007783654.1:2386-2853 GCF_000696425.1 Galeopterus variegatus
TCTCTCTTAGCTCCCACATATGAGTGAATACATGTGGTATTTATCCCTTGTGCTTTGTTTATTTCACTTGACGTAAATTTCTCCAGGCTTATCCATGTTGTTGCAAATGGGAGAATTTCATTCTTTTTTATGGCAGAGTAGTATTCCATGCTGTATATATACCACAGTTTTCTTATCCAATCATCCATGTCTTGGCTATTGTAAACAGAGCTGCGATGAACATGGGAGTGCAGGTATCCCTTTGACATGATAATTTCCATTCCTCTGGAAATATACCCAGAAGTGGGATTGCTGGATTGTATGGAAGATCTATCTGTAGCTGTTTGAGAAACCTCCATACTGTTTTCCACAGTGGTTGTACTAATTTATAGTCCCACCAACAGAGTAGGAGTGTTCCCTTGCCTCTGCACCTTCACCAGCATTTGTTATTCACTGTCTTTTTGATTATAGCCAGTCTAACTGGGGTG
>NW_007783655.1:0-453 GCF_000696425.1 Galeopterus variegatus
CAAAACCTTTGGACTTAAGGAGGTTCTAGTGGAGCCTATGTAGGGGTTCTTAACTCTTGCTATGCTGAGGGCCCCTTTGGCATCTGGTAAAGCCTGTAGACCTTTTCTCAGAATAATAGTTTTTAATACATGAAATAAAATACAGAGAATCACAGAGGGAACTGATGATGTTGAAATACAGTCATAAAAATATAAAAAAGCCAGATATGTGATAAATACACATTATTAATGCTTTAAATATGATCTAGTGGCAGGTCTAATAACTACCATAATTTCCAAGTCACGCCGAGCATATTTCAAGACACCTGCAACAACTGTAATGTGATGTAAAAATATCTACAGTTTCTCTTGGTGATAAACCCATGGATACAGCACTACTAGTACAACTGTGGGCATGCTAAATTGCAGTCAGAGGTTAGTGAAAACAAATATTTGATTTCTCCCCATCCAAAT
>NW_007783655.1:2572-2853 GCF_000696425.1 Galeopterus variegatus
GTGATGCTCAAATCAGGATTATTAGTATATTCAACATTACACTATGTAATCATTTTTTGTGGCCCTTTACCAATTTCTCGCTAACCTCCCTTCCCCCTCCCCCTTTCCCACCTCTGTTGGCCTCAGTTCTCTTCTCCTTTTAAAAGTTTAATGAATTATTGTGATTGTTGTACCTTTCTTTATTTGTTTATTTTTTAGCTCCCGCATGCAGTATTTCTCTTTCTGTGTCTGGCTTATTTAACTTAACATAATTTTCTCTGAGTTCATCCATGTTGCTACAA
>NW_007783656.1:0-2853 GCF_000696425.1 Galeopterus variegatus
TGACTGTGTAATGGAGATGTGAAAATGGATTACCCAAAGCAACATGAATCAATGAGAAGCCTGAAGGGACTGCACCTCAGCAACTCCTCTGATAGTAGGAGAAAACTGGGCACAGCCCCAATTCAAAGTTAGCTTCTGTTTTTATGGTAAAGTAAAGGAAGTTTCACAAGAGATTTCAAAAGACACAAAGACATGGGCAGTGTGACAAAAGTTATCTATGGCTAAGTATAGCTTAAACAATAGAAACTAGTAACATGATTTAAATTAACAATGTGACATTCCAAAGTACAATTTGGGAAAAGCTAAGTTGTTCAAACTGTGATCATTATCTAATCTGAAATATAACCTCTCCTTAAATGATTTAAGCAAAAGTTACATTCTTATGATTAAATCTAAGTATATACTTGATTAGAATTTATTGGATAGGTGTTTTGCCCTGCTAGCTGTGGGCTTTTGTCCCATAAGTTTTTTTTAGCTAAAGAGCCCTATCTAAAAGCCAAGGACTTTTGTCCCACCCATGCATTACCTAAAAACCCTATCTAAAAATTAATTGAGAATCAGCATATACTTGATTAGAATTTATTGGATAGGTGTTTTGCCCTGCTAGCTGTGGGCTTTTGTCCCATAAGTTTTTTTTAGCTAAAGAGCCCTATCTAAAAGCCAAGGACTTTTGTCCCACCCATGCATTACCTAAAAACCCTATCTAAAAATTAATTGAGAATCAGCATATACTTGATTAGAATTTATTGGATAGGTGTTTTGCCCTGCTAGCTGTGGGCTTTTGTCCCATAAGTTTTTTTTAGCTAAAGAGCCCTATCTAAAAGCCAAGGACTTTTGTCCCACCCATGCATTACCTAAAAACCCTATCTAAAAATTAATTGAGAATCAGCATATACTTGATTAGAATTTATTGGATAGGTGTTTTGCCCTGCTAGCTGTGGGCTTTTGTCCCATAAGTTTTTTTTAGCTAAAGAGCCCTATCTAAAAGCCAAGGACTTTTGTCCCACCCATGCATTACCTAAAAACCCTATCTAAAAATTAATTGAGAATCAGCATATACTTGATTAGAATTTATTGGATAGGTGTTTTGCCCTGCTAGCTGTGGGCTTTTGTCCCATAAGTTTTTTTTAGCTAAAGAGCCCTATCTAAAAGCCAAGGACTTTTGTCCCACCCATGCATTACCTAAAAACCCTATCTAAAAATTAATTGAGAATCAGCATATACTTGATTAGAATTTATTGGATAGGTGTTTTGCCCTGCTAGCTGTGGGCTTTTGTCCCATAAGTTTTTTTTAGCTAAAGAGCCCTATCTAAAAGCCAAGGACTTTTGTCCCACCCATGCATTACCTAAAAACCCTATCTAAAAATTAATTGAGAATCAGCATATACTTGATTAGAATTTATTGGATAGGTGTTTTGCCCTGCTAGCTGTGGGCTTTTGTCCCATAAGTTTTTTTTAGCTAAAGAGCCCTATCTAAAAGCCAAGGACTTTTGTCCCACCCATGCATTACCTAAAAACCCTATCTAAAAATTAATTGAGAATCAGCATATACTTGATTAGAATTTATTGGATAGGTGTTTTGCCCTGCTAGCTGTGGGCTTTTGTCCCATAAGTGTTTTAGCTAGAGTCCTATCTAAAAGTCAAATGAGAATCAAGAATTTTAACTCTCTACAGGTGAAGCCATTTGGGCCTAGATTTTTTTTGCTTATTTGATGTCTATTAAGTCTGAATTCAATTTCTTTAATGAACATAAAACTGATTACTTTTTCTATTTCTTCCTTACTTACCTTTAATAGTTTGTGTCTTTTTTCGTGTCCGGCAACGTATCGCAACCCTCAGTGTTGCGCCCGTACCAGACCGGGACCGGCAATGGGATCGCAACCCTCGGTGTTGCTCCCACACCTCGCTTAGCCAGTGAGCGGGAACCGGTCTGTATGTGGGATCCGAACCCTCGGCGGAAGCACCACCACACTCCCAAGCGGCGCACTGTAGCAGTGCGCCACCGGGCCGGCCCAATACTTTGTGTCTTTCAAGGAGTTTTTCCATTCCATTTGTTGTTAAATGTATTGCTATATTGTTGTTCATTATAATCTCTTATTATCTTTTTAATGTCTGTAGGATCTACAGTAGTGTCTCCTCTTTTATTACTATGTGTGTGTCCTGCTCTTTTTGGGTGTGGTGTCTATAAATGGCAACTAGGTCAAATTGACTGATAGTGCCACTCAAGTGTTCTATATTCTTATCCATTTTCGAACTACTTTTTATATCTGTTACTAAAAACAGAGTGTTAAAAGTTTCTAATTATAACTGCACATTACTTATTTCTCTTTTCAATTTTATCAGTTTTGCTTCATGTATTTTGAATCTGTTAGAATCATAAACATTGAGTTTTTGTAATCTTTTTGGTGAATGACGTTTTTACCAAAATATAAATTTCCTTCTTTATCTCTGGTAATTTCCTTGTTCTGAAGTCTATTTGTTTGATATTAGTATAGCCACTCCAGAATTCTCTTGATTAGCATAAGTATTGTATTTCTTTTTCCATTCTTTTATTTTTAAGCTATTCGTGTCTTTATATTTAAAATAAGTTTACTCTAGATAATGTATGGTATAATTGGGTCTTACTTTTTCATCCAGTCTTATAATCACCACCTTTTAACTGGCTGGAACATTTAATAGAGTTATTTATAAGTTGGGGTTAAAATTACCTTCTTGCTGGTTGTTTTCTTTTTTACCTCATCTGTACCCTGTAATACCAACTTCAAATACCTCTAGCATTACCATGATCTTACGGTGAAGGCTGGGTTCCAGGAGGACTGCTTAAAATCTTACTAATCTGCCATTAACTTTAGG
>NW_007783657.1:0-308 GCF_000696425.1 Galeopterus variegatus
CCCCCCAAAATTCACTGAAGCTTTAATTGTGTCCCCCAAGTTTCATGTATTAGAAACTTGGCCCCCACTGTGACCGTTAAGAGGGTGGGAAATCCTATTATGGTGATTGAAAGGTGGAGGTTTGAAGAGGTGATTAGATTGTAGGACCGTGCCATAGTGAATAGATTAACAATGGTGGTCAGGGGTGTGGTCCTGGGGGCTTTAATAGGAGAGGGAATGGGGAAGTTGGTCTCTGCTCTCTCTCTGCTCCACCATTTCACAATGTGATACCCTGCGTCACCGTTGCTAACATCAACACCCTCACCAGA
>NW_007783657.1:2429-2853 GCF_000696425.1 Galeopterus variegatus
TTCAACAGAACCTGAGTGCATTATCCAAAGACCAAATGCTCATAATGAACATCTGTAATCATTGAAGGGGTTAAAATGTGTTCAGTATATTCTATTTAGAGCCAAAATGATATTTTATAATTTTTTTAATATCCAAGTGGTTATGTTAAATATTTTGTTACCTCTTGTCAAACTGAAGAACTTGGGGTCCCAAAATATTCTTTCTCCAAAAGTTCTTTGTAGCTGAATGTTATTGCTTTCATTTCCTGAAATATGATTTTACCTCTGTGGCTTGACTGTAAGCAATTTGAGAGCAGCAATCACCTTTACACTTATTACCTGAGGTGCTTAAAAACAATGTCAGCAGAGTGTGAGTCCCATACGTTAGAAATAAATGAATGAATAAAATTTTCATGCAATGATCAGATAAATTTTAAATATTATC
>NW_007783658.1:0-2853 GCF_000696425.1 Galeopterus variegatus
TTCAGATACTAATAAATGCTATGAGAAAAATAAAACATAGCAATTTGATAATAGTGACTGCAGGGGAGGTTCATGTTATGAAATTTAGGGATGACATCTATTGATATTGAGCTGAGACCTGAATGATTAGGAGGATCCAGCTGTGGGAAGATCTGGGTGGAAGAGCACACTAGGCAGGAAGAAAAGCCATTGCAAAGTCTCAGAGTTGGGAAGGAGTTTGGTGGACATGAAGCATATAAAGAAGGCCAGCCAAAGTTGCTGGATCATAGTGAGGAATAGAGGTGGTGGGATACACCAAGGTTGAAGAGAGAGGCTGCAATAGATCGTAAAAGGCCATTTAGGCAAGAAAAAATGTTTGCAATTGATTCTAAGTGCAAAGGGAAGCCACATTTCAACAAAGGACTTACCATTATCTTCTTTGCATTGTAGGAAGTTCACTTGGGTTGCTGTACAGAGAATAGATTTTGGGGGATCCAGAGAGAAAGCAAAAAGAAAGTTTAGGGGTTACTACAGTGCCATCAGCAAAAGACACCAGTGGTACAGAGGAGGGTGGTAGTTGCAGAACTGAAGAGAAGTGGATAGATGAATGGTATATTTTTTGTGGTAGAGTTGACCAGACTTGATGCTTGCTTAATATGTGTGTAGCTGATGCAAGAGATTTAAGGGATAGAAGTAAGTCAAGGATGACGTTAAGGAATTTTGCTTGAGCAACTAGTTTAAATGTGATGCCCTGTATTAGCTAGGAAAGACAAGGAGAGAAACAAGTTTGGAAAGTTGGGGGAGGTCAGGGCTAGAGACTCAAAATGGAGAGTCAGTAGCACATAAATAATAAGGCCAGGGACTTGGGTGAGATCTCAGCAGAGAGTCTGGATAGTAAAGAAGTGAAAGAGGCCCAGAACTGAGCCAGCAAAAGAGGCTAAGAAGACAGTCCATTTTGATGGGAGGAAAACAAGGATGATTCAAGAGAATGAAGTATTTCAAGAAGGATGGAAATTGCTGCAAGGTCAATTAAGATGAGGACAGACAAGTGATGATTAGTTTCACATCATGTGCATTATTGTGACTTTGTCAAGTACAATTATAGTGAATTGGAAGAGAGAAAAACTTGACTGGGTTGGGTTGAGGATAAAAGGTGAGATGATGAAAGGAAGTCAGTAAATTCAGGCATTTCTTGATAAGTTTTCCTGTGAAGGGGCCATAAAAATGAAGTAATAACTGGCGGGAAATATAAGGCAAAAGGAGGCTTTTAAAAATGAATAGTTTGTTTGTTTATGCTTATTGAAATGATCCAGTAGACAGAGAGAGAGTCTAATGATACAAGGAGCATCACAGGATAATTTCAGGCTTGAATTTCTTGAACATGGAAAGAGGAGATAAAAATCCAGAAAGTGAGGGGAGGGGTTGGCATTTTTTGGCACAGGGAAACTTTTTTTCATTGTAATAAAGGGAAGGCAGAGAATGTGAGTGTAGATGCAGATAAGTTAATAAAGCTGGTAGTGGGAAGTTGAGGGTGTTCCCATCTAACTGCTACTCTTTTCTCAGGGAAGAATGAAGTGAGTTCATGAGCTGTAGAGGGGAGAGGGTTTTGGAAGCTTGAAAAGAAAGATCTGAAACTTGTCTCAAAGAATAGGAAATGTAGTGGGATTCCCGGCCACTGGGGAGTGCTCATCTAAGATGTGTAGTCATACATTTAAAGAAAGATAAATATACAGGGTTGTTGATTTTCTCCAGGAACATTCAGCTTCTGGGGCAGGGGGGCAGACGAGGTGAACAGGTGAGTTTATCCAGGGTTGGAATTTAATTAAATGGGTATAATGTAAGGAAAGAGGGAGAGAGGGACAACGGAGTTAAAGGCAAGTTGATTATAACACTCATTCATAGAGTCTAGACTGGGAGAGGTAAGAAATGAAACTGTGAGATGATGGGAATGGAAAACCTTCCACTTCTTTCCACCCAGTTGAATAATTGCTGGCATTGGAACTGGAAAGGGGGAGGACCAGGGAAAGAATGCATCTCAAAAAAGTGGGAGCTTGACACTGTGGTATATTAGTGATGTCAAGGTCCAAAGTTGGCACTGGGCATGGGTGAATAAGGTTGGACAGAGGAAAAGATTGGAGAAAAGATCTAAGAACTGAGAAAACAAGGGATTAAGAAAATCAGTGCTTTTCATAAAATGTTCCCTGGAGGAAGTATTTCTGTCCCAAAATGGAAACGATCACTATGGCCACAAAACAGAATCATCTTCTCCACATCATTTTCATCATTGCAGTCAATGCTCAGGGCTTTAGCCATATCTTGGAACAGTGCTATTTGAAGCATAGTAGTGCTCAGAGAATGTTACTTCCTCATACTCACCCCACCGGTATAGCATTCTTAGTCAAAAGTTGACTGGTTATATCCCTCCAAGTATGATCATAAAAGAGATAATTTTAAATTTTAAATCCTGAAGGTTAGATGTGTTGTATAAAAATAAGAAATTGGGTACTGATTTTCATCTTTTCTCTAGGATAATTATTTAACTTAATACATTCTTATTTTGAGTAGGTGCAATGCTATGTTCAGTTGTATCAAGGGATATTTATTAAATTAGACCTTGAATTACTATTGGAAAAAAAGCTTTTGTCTAAACTGCAGTACATTAAGGTCAGGAAAGTTATCTGACCTTTTCAAAAGCTCTGGAGATTCCTTTTTCTGTCTTCCAATATAATTTTGAGAAATAAAACAATCATTAGAACATGGGGAGTTAGAAATAGCATAGATTTTATAGCATTTGTTGGAAATCTATAAATTAGGGTTAGAGTGGTCCACAGTTTATCTGAAAAAGTTGACACATCATTTATTTATTTATTTATT
>NW_007783659.1:0-556 GCF_000696425.1 Galeopterus variegatus
TGCAATCCGTTGCCGGACACGGAAAAAAAAAAAAAAAAAAAAAAAAAAAAAAAAAAAAAAATCTTCAGGAAACTCAATGAGACCCAAGAAAATGCGGTTAGATGACACAATAAACTGAGCAAAAGTATCCAGGATATGAAGGAGAAAATTTACAAAGAAATCAATACTTTTAAAAAGAATGTAGGAGACCTCATGGAACTGAAGGAGTTGTTCAATGAAATGTAAAACACAATCGAGAGCTAAAGCAGCAGAAAGAATTTTTGATCTTGAAGACAGTCTTTTTGAAATAACTCAGGTGGACAAAAAGACAAGAAAAGAGATTTTGAAAAAATGAAGAAAATCTAAGTGAGATAGCAGATAATAATAAGCACACAAACAACTGAATAATGGGTATTGCTGAAGGAGAGAAAAAAGAAAAGGCATTGAGAACATATTCAACAAAATAACAGAGGAAAACTTTAGAGGCATAGGAAAGACATGAGATTAAGGAGACTCAAAGCTCTCCAACCTAATTCAATCTAAACAGGTCCTCCAACAGTGCAGGAGTGTTCTCTTC
>NW_007783659.1:2296-2853 GCF_000696425.1 Galeopterus variegatus
AGAATGCCATTGGTATTTTGATAGGGATTGCATTGAATCTGGAGATCACTTTGGATAGTATAGACATTTTCACAATGTCAATTCTTCCAATCCAAGAGCATGGAATATTTTTCCATCTTTTTGTGTCTTCTTTAATTTCTTTCAGAAGTGGTTTGTAGTTCTCATTGTAGAGATCTTTACCACTATGGGAAACAGTATGGACATTTCTCAAATGACTACAGATAGATCTTCCATATGATCAAGAAATCCTACTTCTGGGTATATACCCAGAGGAATGGAAATCATCATGGTGAAGGGATACCTACACTCTCATGTTCATCGCAACTCTGTTTACAATATCCAAGATATGGAACCAATCTAAATGTCCATCTATGGATGATTGGATAAAGAAACTGTGGGACATATGCAAAATGGAATACTACTCTGCCATAAAAAAGAATGAAATTCTCCTATTTGCAACCACATGGATGTGCTTGGAGAAACATATGTTGATCATCAACCACTGAAGTGAGCTGAGACCAAAACCTTGTGGCACCGGGCCCAGTCTAAGGCTCCAG
>NW_007783660.1:0-914 GCF_000696425.1 Galeopterus variegatus
TTCTTTTTTATAACAATTCAGTGTGGGCTTTAATTGGCAAGCCCCAGCAGCTTGGTGAGCATTCCATGAACTCACTCAATATGTTGCAAAAAACAGAAGAATGTTTGACAATCAATAGAACAAGTACAGAACTTTTAGCTCAGTTTGGTTTTAAAAGGATCTACTAAATCAAAAAACCCTAAAGTGCAGTGTTGTAGTTCTCCCTGAGGGTACGCCTGTGGCTCAGAAGTGGTAGTGATAGCTTAGCAAGCTCAGTAGTTCAGGCAGATAAATCTCACAGGTTCTACCATGCTTTGATATTTCTTGATTTAGGCACTCACTCAACAAATACTTAGTATCTCTTAGAAACATTGCCAGGCATCCACCAAGGAAATGCTCCCCAAAGGTGGTCTTAGATGTGGCCAGAGAAGATGATGCCATGGGCAATCCCACAGAGCAGAGCTGGGAAAAGTGAGGCTGACTAACCAAGAACCCACAGCCCTGCAGAGAGAGAAGCTGCATATGCTGGGGACAGTGATCACAAGTTTTGTTTTCCCTTTTCTTCTTTCCAAAAGGCAAATTTTTTTTTTTTTTTTTTTTGCAGTCATTCTTTCTTCCTTCGACTATTTTCTCTGTGTGTTAGGGTGGCTAAATGTATAATTTAAGCATAAGTTGCTGCATCATTAGAAGATATATCTGCACATAACCAAGAAGAATGTATCACCCAAAAATCCAGGACCAGGAACTGGATGAGACTTTAGCCTTCGTCCCTTTCAGGAGAAGGTAAGTGCATTTCTGAGTGTACATACAACAGTTGCTTTATACTAATGGAAAATATTTGATATTATGAATGTAACTGTACGTATGCACATAAGTTGGGTACCAAGAAGTGAAGTCAAGCAGACATCCATTGTTTCATCCTGTTCTGCCTTCCT
>NW_007783660.1:2488-2852 GCF_000696425.1 Galeopterus variegatus
GATAAAGAGAAGACAAAACTTCCCAATAACAGCAGTTCCAACCCAAGAGCACAGCCAAAAACGATCTGGGATAATAGCCATGCCACAGACCTAGGGAGCAATTAGTTCAGATTAGAACAAGAGACAAAGGGCTCCAATATCAATAGAAGAGAAGGAAACAGCATTTTATAGATAGTATCAAAAGGAAAGGACATTCTAGACAGAGTGTATGCAAACTCAGAGATGTGAAACAGCGTTGTGTATTCAGGGAACGTCCAACATTTCCGAAGAGAGGTAACAAGGATAAGTCTGGAGAGGTGAGCAGAACAAGCTCACTAAGGGAGGTGTGCATGGGCACTGGAGACATGCTGTTATCCAGGTTCTC
>NW_007783661.1:0-268 GCF_000696425.1 Galeopterus variegatus
GAGAGGGAATCATGACAGCAGGACGCAGTTCCTTCTTGGCAGGGTTGCAAGGAGATCAAGATGAATATTTAGAACCCTGCCCAACCAAAGACAAGAGTGAGAGGTTGCTCTTGCTACGACTATTACTCTCTAATGGGATTATTTAGAAGTTCCACATGGGAAATCTAGACTTGGGGGGATAGCAATTTAGCCTTGTGTGTTGGCCTGGAGAGAAGAATTCTGTTTCCAGACTGAAAGCTTATCATGGCCAACTCCAAACTCTTCCAGC
>NW_007783661.1:1946-2852 GCF_000696425.1 Galeopterus variegatus
TCCCGGATCACTTCTCGAAAAAGGTTTCCTCTCCTCTCTCAGCCCGCTGTTTGACCTTCAGAAGCGCACCGGATCTGAAGACTTTAATCACTCATCAGCCTGAAAATGCCCCTTTCCATCCCTTCTAGGCAGGTGGCCAGGAAAACCGTTCCCTAATCAACCTCAATCAGAGGCTGCGTCAGCAATGTGGGCACATGTGAGGACTGTCCACAGCCCCCCATGGTCGGCCTGGTGGCCAGAGGACAGCAGGCTCTACCAAGCCTCAGCCCTGGCACCATGGGATGGTGCAGGTTGAGGTGGGAAAAGGAGAGCCCAGGCTCTGCACAAGTGGCACATGTCTGCTGGCCTCCAGAAAGCTTGGAGAGCTTCGGATCCAGGGACTCACATGTTGGAAATTTCTACAGAAATTCAAATGTAGAAAGCAGATATAATTGAAACAAGTGTTTATAAAATTATTTTTCACCAAGACCAGACATTTGAAAACTCCAAGAAGATATGTAAATATTATTCTGCTCTTCAAATTCTTAGTAAAATACCAGTGAACAGCTAAGAACTCAGAGTCCGGGAGCCCTGCGGCCTCAGTTCAGATTCCAGCTCAGCTGGGCCATGCTCTGTCTGGCCTAGCTGTGCCTCAGTGTCCCCATCTGTGGAATAGGGACAACCATAGCCCATAGCTGTCTCCGGCATTGCTGCGAATGCAAAGAGTTAATATATGTAAAGCACTTACATCAGCATCCGGCTCCAGGTAAGCTCCCAGCAACTGTGAGTCTGTGAATCTCCTTGTATCCCACCCTCCGATGTGTTTGCTGAAGGAATATCTTAATTGAAATAGCTCTGTACACGTAAGTGCAAGAATTCAGCTCAACAAAAGCTTAGGGCTCTGTAGAGAGCTCTGTTTCTGGCACT
>NW_007783662.1:0-463 GCF_000696425.1 Galeopterus variegatus
ATGGATGGATGGATGGATGGAAGGAGGACAGTATGAATTGATGAATGGATAAGTTAATTAACAGATGGATGAGTGGATGGATGAACTGATAGATGGGCAGATGGATCTATTGATGTATGAATGTATAGACGGGAGAGTGGGTGGATGGGTAACACAATGGATGGATGGGTGGATGGATGGACAATGATCCTTGCCAGCTGACGTTTATACCCTTGTGCAGTCTCCTCCATTAAATCAGGCTGGCCCTGTATCACCACTTGTAGGCATAAGTGACAGTACATGACTGCCAAGGCTAGATCATAAAGAGCACTGTGGCTTCTGCCTTGCTGTCTTGGACCACTTGCTCTGGGGGAAGCCAAGTGCCATTCTCTGAGGAAACTCAAGCAGAAAGAAACAGGCCTTGGGGCCGGCCCGTGGCTCACTCGGGAGAGTGCGGTGCTGACAACACCAAGGCCCCGGGTTC
>NW_007783662.1:2315-2852 GCF_000696425.1 Galeopterus variegatus
GGGATCTTAACCCTTGACTTGGTGTTGTCAGCACCACGCTCTCCCAGTGAGCCACGGGCCGACCCTCTTTCCTTTCTGAGAGCCTTATAGACACTCATATATCACTTCCAAATGCTGAGCACTGTTGGAAGCATTTACATGCATTACCTTATCTCATGCTAGATACTAGTGTTATCTCTCCTGAGGCTCAGAGACGCTAAGTGATTTGCCCAGCGTCACACAGTTGTTAAGATATGGAGCCAGCATTTGATCCCAGGAGGCTGGCTCCGGAAGCCATGCTACTAACCACTGCCCTGTGCCACCTGCATCAGCGGATGTTTACTAAGCACCTCAACATGCGAGGTGCACGTTACTCCTACTTAACGGTTGCGGGTGTTTAGAATGAGAGGGAAGCTGTAGTTATCTGTTCATGGAGGACAGAGAAGAAAAACTGAACAGAGCAGACTTGAAATCAACCCCCCAACTCTTAAGTGGGGAGTCGAGAATTGCTACTGAGTCTACTTCATGTGAGCGTGGTGGGGAGAAGGGTGCAATCCA
>NW_007783663.1:0-611 GCF_000696425.1 Galeopterus variegatus
ACACAAAGGTTGTCTGATCCGAGTTTTAAAGGCTAAGTAAAAATTTGCCAGTTTGACAAATGCCTTTTGGGAAGAAGCCCTTGTGTCACATTACAGTGATATGAAAGAATGACATGTCCAGGAAACGCAGGGAGTTTCAAGTGTGTGGTCTAGAGAGTGCATCATAGAGGGAGAAATGTGGGTGCAGCTGGATCTTAGAGAGTCCCATGTGCTCTATTAGGTCATGGGACTATTAATCCTAGATGTGCTGTCATTGCAAGACTTTAGGTGGCAGAGGGACATGATCAATTCTAAGTTTTAGGAAGGTGATTGTGGAGGCTGTAGCAGTGCTCTCAAATTCAACTCCCTTGAGAACTTTTTGGAGGTTCTAGCAGCAGAGCACAGTTACTCGTATACACTTGACTGAAGAACGGTCCTTTCCTCTATCGGGAAAGTTCGTCCACTTCAACTGACTGAATAGCTTTGAGAGGGATGCACATGGAGCAGTTAGGGAGGAAGGGGACACCCACCTAGCCAGCCACATCAGCCAAATCAACCCTGGCAATCAATGGGTAACAGATGTCCCAGCCAGATCACCCTTACATCCTCAACTCCCCTGAATGTGGCTAAGC
>NW_007783663.1:2398-2852 GCF_000696425.1 Galeopterus variegatus
TTGTTTTTATCTCACTCTGCTCCTTTTTGTCTCTTGCAGAAGCAGCTGACACAGGATGACGACACTGATGAGGTGGAGATTGCTATTGACAACACAGCTTTCATGGACGAGTTCTTTTCTGAGGTAGTTAACCTTGCTGTATACTTTTGTGAATGTACATAAGGAAACACAGCTTCCTTAAGAAAAATAAAAAACCTCAGATCTTTCAACGGTGGCAGAGGAAGGTCAGTCTTTTGCTGGGGTGGGATGGCTGGATGAAGAAGTTACAACAAGATTCTCTTCTCAGTACAGATGCTCCTCAACTTATTATGGGGTTATGTCCTGATCCACCCACTGTAAGTTGAAAGTATTGTAAGTTGAAAATGCACTTAATACACTTAACCTACCCAACATCATAGCTTAGCCTAGCCTTCCTTAAACATGCTCAGAACACTTACGTCAGCCTACAACTGGG
>NW_007783664.1:0-455 GCF_000696425.1 Galeopterus variegatus
GGATGTGAAAATCAAATTTGATATGACTCATTTCTTTTGCCTGAACTGGAAAAGTGCAGAAGAAAAGATTAAAAAACTGGTCTGTGTTGTATTTCTCAGATCTGAGAGGCATTGATTATTATCATGTTGAAGTTGTCCTTTTCCTTTGTTGTTTATTGTTGTGAACAAGAAATACTAAGTATAATTTGAGAATTAATTAGTTTTTCCAAAATTCTTTATTTTCAAAATGAGTACATTTAAAAGGATGTACTTTCAAAAAGAAAATGAATGTGTGCAAAAATCTATTATAAGTGCTTCCTGCATGGCCTCAAGACAAGAAAGCTCATGGCCACATGGTGTTGTGTGGTGTCCCCTTTGGAATGATTTATTCAGTGACCTGTCATTTGTGTAATAACAAGTGGAATGTAGTTTTAACATCCCTGCAGTGTTACTTAATGGTCTGGGGTCTCTGGGAA
>NW_007783664.1:2142-2852 GCF_000696425.1 Galeopterus variegatus
CATTAAAAGAAATCAAACTGATTTTTGAAACTCTGATGTGTGTGGCCATTCCTGTGTTAGTTGATTACTACTAATGCTGAAAGAAAGTGAAAATCAATTATGTTTTATCTTGAGAACTATGCCTCAAGTCACATATACAAATGCATGTGTAATGAAATAGATATCAATAGAGCCAAAACATGCATAACAATATAAAAAGTACATTTTTCTGAGTTTGAGTTAAGTTAATATTGAAGATGGCTATTTTAAAACAAACTTTTATTTTATTTTTTTCCAATTTTTTTTAATTGAAGCATAATTGATTATACATGCTTGTGGCATACAACGTTGACTATCAGTAGTCATGTACAATGTGTGATGGTCACATCAGGATAGTTCACTTACTCATCATTACAATATGTAATCATTCTTTGTGTCTGTTAACTAATCTCATTAATTTCTCATTAGCCCCCCTCCTTTGCTCTCTCCCCCCTCCTCCTTTCCACCTCTAGTAACCACAGTTCTGTTCTCTCCTTCTAAAAGTTCAGTTTATTATTGTGATTGTTGTTTCTTTCTTTCTCTCATTCTCTTTATTGTTTGTTTATTTATGAATTCAACTGCCAATTATGAGTGAGGATATGCAGTATTTCTAAAGACGTATCTCAAAAGTATCAGCTTTCAAAGGGTTTCCAGTTTTCTAGTGACTAAAAATCCATGTTTCTGAAGGACAA
>NW_007783665.1:0-2852 GCF_000696425.1 Galeopterus variegatus
TGTCTTAATTTATACAAGTTGTCTATGTGTCAGCAAATAGAAAATCATTCACTTAGTAATTCTATCATTTTATTGTGCAGTGAGTTTTGTCAATAAGAACTTTTAACAAGGATTGATGTGATATTGTCAATTGAAATATAGATTCTAATGTATCACTTATTTGAAACTGTATAATTCATTTCCATGAAGTTGTAACTGCCATTTTTATAATTTTACAATTTTGTACTTTGGCCTTGAGTTTTAATTAAACATTATACATTCATTTTGGCCTAGTGATGAATCTCCAGAGAAACCATTTCTTAGAATAAAAGCACTTTTCAGTGAGGATGACGTTTCACAAATGATGAAAAATAAATGATGCTGGTGCAATACCAGCAAATATCAGGCATCATTTAGGTGTATGTCAGACTAAATGATTTAAATAAACAAGCATTTATTCTAATATCATAACTTTTTAAATAGGCATCTAGTATAATAATAACAGATGTCAAACATAAACCTGTATACCACATACATGCAAGCATAGACACACACACACACACACACACACACAGAAATTGCTCAATGAAAATGTTTTCATCATTGCTACTGTTGATATCTCAGACTAAATTTTTCTATTACTTTTGCTTTGCCTAGCTAAAATTTTGCTATTTATCACAATGAATCTCTGTTATCCGTGTGATCAAAAAGAGCAAACAATGAACTATACTCATTGCAGATAAGGAAAATAGTAAGTTAGTTGATTATGTTGTTTCTCTATTCATAGTGATACAAATAACCTTATTTATTTTTAGAATTTCATGCTTATCTAAAAATTCTACATATATTCAGACAGCAGATTTTTATAGAATCATGATCTGCCATCAGGACTTAGGGTGAAAAACAGTGCAGTGAATCTTGTACCTTCTCTTATAACTTTTGCCCAGAAGTGAGGAAATTTAGTTCTATTCATATTTATATGGGAATATATACCCCAAGTGGGTAGAAAATAGCACAGCAACATTCGACCTGGTGGCAGACAGCAAGAATGTGAATTAACAACCCTGATGGCAAACTTAAGGAGAAATATATTCTCAAGCCAAAAGCAAAACAAAAAAGAATGTCATCAAGATTTTTAGAAAAACAGATATCAGAAACTATAAAAATCTAATGAAAGTAATTGGAATCAGGGGAAGAATGGAAAAAAAAAAAAAAAGAGAGAGAGAGAAATAATAAGAGAAATAATACCAGAACAGTTTTCTGCAGAAAATACTGAACACAGACCAGTGAACTGAGCAAATGTAGGGGATATTGCTGAGGTACAGAATCATAACAGATAATTGTGATTATCTTAATCCATTAATCTTGATGTGGTTTTTAAATACAGCAATAAATAACTGACACCGAGTTTAGTATATGGAAATGATGTGCTGCCAACACAAAAACCTAGGAAAAAAAAAAAAAAAACCTAGTAGCCCTGTGACTGAGTAGCAGAAATAGTCTAGAAAAGTTGCAACTATATTGTTCGCGAAAGCTGAAATAATTGAAAACAAGCTGTTAGCTGATGGAGAAAAAGTGAGAAAGTGTGCCAAGTTGCTGGAGAAGCTGTATAAATAGCAACCTATTTTTATTATATAAGAGGCTAAAAAAACAAACTAACCAAAAGACTGGCAAAATCGATGCCTGCAGACCCTTGGAAGAAATTAAATGTACCCAATAAATTTATGGATCTGGCAAGGAAAATTTCAAGGATAATTTTATGTGTCAAAACAATCATTTTAGGGCCAACCCCGTGGCGCACTTGGGAGAGTGCAGCGCTGGGAGTGCAGCGGCGCTCCCGCCGCGGGTTCGGATCCTATATGGGGATGGGCGGTGCACTCACTGGCTGAGCACATTGGCGACGACACCAAGCCAAGGGTTGTGATACCCTTACCGGTCACAAAAAAGGACACACACACACAAAAATCATTTTAGATGTCTCTGATAAGCAGTTGAAAAGGAGAGAGATGATGCATATAGATTTGATCGGCAAGCGAGAAAAATTTAAAGAAATATAGAAGAGCCAAGTGGGGCCAGATTATAAATAAAATTGTTTTGTGTCTCCAGTCTTTGAGTATAACCATTAAATCAAGTATGTGGCTTGATGACCTTATGTTGAGACCTCTGAAATCCTTATAGAAGTGCTAGCTCATACTGATAAAAAGGGTATCTAACAATCATTAAGTGTCTTATCCTACAGCAGCCTGATTATGAAAAGTAGAGTGAATTTTCTCTTGAAATGATGTATTAAAATTAACCCAAATGAGAATCAGAGGAACACCGAAAGTTTCCAAGAATATTTTACCAGTGGAAGAACTGGTATGGACTAAAAGGGACTGAGAAACTTCAACATGAAAAGAGATCTTTGGGTGCATATATTCTATGGACACAAAGGAGGATGACAATGATCTCTGAATGATATGGAAACTAAAAGGCTACATCTAAAGAACCTAATCTGCACCTGAATCTCCTAAAGGTCATGAGATCATGGACTTTAGGCCTATTGCTGTGATCTGACGGGTACTAGGAAATGCGTGTATTTTGCACTTCAGTAATACTGAATACCAGAAAGCAGACTGCACTAGATAATAATGGCTGCTAAAAAATCTTTTTTTTTTATCCACTGCCTGTGTAGTCCCCACAGTGTTTGGATTTGGGACACAGCTGTGTGAATTGTTTCGACCAGTGAGACATTAGCTCATGTGTCACAAAAAAAGACTTGCAAATCCCTTGTACTTTGTAACTGCCACTCTCTTTGCACTGTTAACTTCTAGCACTATCTGAAAAGGACTATATAATGCATTCAGAGGATTTAAGAACATATAGAGAGTGTC
>NW_007783666.1:0-656 GCF_000696425.1 Galeopterus variegatus
ACAAGAATTCGCAGCTTGGGTTATTCAAGGTCCAGCAAATGGTGGGGGCACAGGAGAGGAAGTGAGAGCGTGTGGGAGTGACTCTGCGCAGGAATGTGCGCGTGCTGGGAACGTCATGCCAAGTGGAACAGCCAGACACAGGGCACAAAGGCCTCATGGCCCCACTGGCCTGAGGAGCCAAGAGCAGCCAGATTCACAGACGGAAAGTAGAACGGAGGCTGTGGGAGCCGGGAGGGGATGGAGAGTGACTGTCGGGCATGAGGTTTCCTTCGGGAAGATGAAAAGTTTTGGAGATGGATGGTGGTGATGGTTACACACGTGGGTGTACTTAATGCCACTGGACTGAACACTTAAACGTAGTTAAAATGGTTATTTACACTTAAACATAGTTAAAATGGTTATTTTTATGTTACGGATATTTTGCCAAGAAAAAAAAAGGGGTGTGAGCATGGGCGTTAGTGAACGAGTGTGTGGGAGTGTTCAGGAGACAGAATCGGAGGTCACAGGGGACGCGAGATCCTGGCCACAAAGGCACTGAGCAGACTGCAGCTGGGGATAGTGGGTGGACAGAGATGTGGCTGCACTTACAACTGCCGGGGAATGTGCCCAAGTCATGGAGTTTTAATGGAAGGTCATATGGAAAATGAAGCATAATT
>NW_007783666.1:2403-2852 GCF_000696425.1 Galeopterus variegatus
AGCAGAACCCTAGGCATCTGTCACACCTCCCACAGCAATGAAATATGGAAATGCTCTTTCTGATGAGTCTGAAGTCAAGCCCAAGATTGGGGACACCTGCAGCGTTTATGTCAGTCTCGTGAAGAACAACACACAAGTAAGACCTGAACACACAGGTAAGACCTGCCTCACTCGACCCGCCACTAGCCACCACGGGCAACTTCCTGCTGCAAGACAAGGCTTTCCACGTGGAATTCATCCATGCGCACCTTAAAGTCAAATCAGGTCTTGAATCAGGCAAACTTCTTCGAGTTTTCTCCTGAGGTCCAGTGCTTCCCAGGACAGACCCTAGGCCCCTCCCTCGAGGGTAGGAGGGGATGAAGACCCCACACGATGACGCCCACGCAGAACGGTCTGCAGCAAAGGGCAGAGGCATGAATATCATGCATTTTGCTATCTCTCCTAAAAAG
>NW_007783667.1:0-459 GCF_000696425.1 Galeopterus variegatus
TTTTTTTTGCATGATCTGGCCAGCTTGACCACATGAGAAATAGAGGCTTCAACAACCAATATCAGGTATCTTTGAACTAATATTTTAACCTATAGGTATGATTTGCACTTGCCTTTAATTATAATTCACTTCCTATAAGTTCTTTTACAATCATTTCTGAAAAATTAAATTTCCTGTTAACACCCTAAAAATGGCAATGTGACATATATATACTATGCAAGTACTAGGTATATTATAAAATTGAGAATTTTAAGAATTTCTTAATTTGAATTATCAATAATATTTACAGAGAGTTTAGTGTAAACATTGGTTTACACTTAGCCCTGGAAACCTAAACATTTCACATTAAATAATTTCCACTTATAAAGTCATTTTCAGTCAGATCTGTGACTACAGGGGATGCATGCTCAGGTGTTAATACCATGGGTGTGGAAATTAGGGATCCTGGAATATCATTTT
>NW_007783667.1:2086-2852 GCF_000696425.1 Galeopterus variegatus
CATAATCAGCTCTTTTCTTTAGGATGCTCTTCCAGGATCATCTCTTCCAGTTTAGATGCCCGCCTATGTATATCCATATCACCCAGGGCTGGTGTGTGTCATTGCACTATCTACAGCACACTGTGTTGAAGATATCTGTGTTGAAGCATCAGAACGATGTTGATTCTTTTTCCCCACTAGACAACCATGTCATATCAAGCAGCTTTTACATGCCCGGCGCTGTAGTAGATGCCTTACATTATTTATCTCATTTAATTTTTGCAGTTATAATTTGGGTAGAAATCACCATCCTCATTTTCACAGGTAAGGAAATTGGCTTAGAGACATTCAGTAATGTATCTAAAATTAAGTGGCAGAGCTGGGATCAACCTCAAGTCTGTCAGGTTTCAAATCTTTGCTTTTTTTCTCCATGCAACACATTATGGAGATCCCCCCAATACCCTAGGTGAAAAAAGGAATGGGGATTCTGTCTTTGTCAGGCAATGGCCTCCAGGATTCATACCCAGTGGCTCTATTCGGTGGCTAAGGGTGGGAGGGTGCCAGTCTCAGTGTTATTCCAGGCAAATATTCAGGCAGTAAGCAATACTCCAAGATAAGCAGGCACCTTTTCCATGGCTTGGGGTTATTTATCATTCACCTTCAGAGAACTGGGTAGAAGCTGGGGATAGAGGAAACAGGATTCAGTCTTTTAGGAAACAAGGTCCAAGGCCGGCCCGTGGCTCACTCGGGAGGGTGCGGTGCTGATAACACCAAGGCCACGGGTTCG
>NW_007783668.1:0-597 GCF_000696425.1 Galeopterus variegatus
ATCTTTCCCTGTCAGGGGCTTTTGGGAATAATGCTCCTAGGAATATTTTTGTGTCCATCTTAGTCTACATGTGCATGCATTTGTGTGGAATATTTTCTTGGAGTGAAATTTCTGCATTAAAATTTGTGCAAAAGGTCCATATTAGAGGAGAGTTCCAAACAGTTTTCAGAAAAGGTTGCAATAACTCATCCATTTTATTGTTGTCATTGCCTTATGTTTCTTCAATACCTGATATTTTCACCATTGAATATGAATCATTGTGGTTGTGTATTATGACAATATGATTTTATTTTGCATTTCCCAGAAGTCTGATTAGGTTGAGTGCCTTTTGCTGTGCTCATTAGATATTTGTGTTCTTTTTTGTGTGATGCTGATCATGTCTTCAATTTATTCTGCTGACTAGGATGAGCCTGGCAAATACTATGTTAATTTAAATGATCCAGGCACAGAAAAGAAATACCACATGTCCTAACTCATAAATGGGAGTAAGTAAATAAATAATAAAAGAAGAATCAAGAAAGGATGAAAGGAAAAAGGAAGAAAGATAAGAAAGAAAGAAACAAACAAACAAAAAGAAAGAAAGAAAGAAGGAAGGAA
>NW_007783668.1:1597-2852 GCF_000696425.1 Galeopterus variegatus
CAGCATTTATCATTCACAGTCTTTTGGATATTAGCCATCCTAACTGGGGTGAGATGGTATCTCAGTGTGGTTTTGATTTGCATTTCCCGAATGCTGAGTGATGTTGAGCATTTTCTCATATGTCTGTTGGCCATTCATATATCTTCTTTTGAGAAATGCGTATTTAACTCTTTTGCCCATTTTTTAATTGGGTTGCTTGTTTTTTTTGTTGTTGTTGTAAAGTTGTTTGAGTTCCTTACATATTCTGGATATTAATCCTTTATCAGATGTATATTTTGCAAATATTTTCTCCCACTCTGTTGGTTGTCTTTTAACTCTGTTAATTGTTTCTTTTGCTGTGCAGAAGCTTTTTAGTTTGATATAATCCCATTTGATTATTTTTCCTTTGGTTGCCTGTGCTTTTGGGGTTGTATTCATGAAGTCTTCCCCACTCCTACTTCCTGGAGTGTTTCCCCTATGTTTTCTTTAAGGAGTTTTATTGTTTCAGGGTGTGTATTTAATTCTTTAATCCATTTTGAGTTGATTTTGGTATATGATGAGAGGTATGGATCTAGTTTCATTCTCTTCCATATGGATATTCAGTTTCCCCAGCACCATTTGCTGAAGAGACAGTCTCTTCCCCAATGTGTAGTCTTGATACCTTTTTCAAAGATCAGATGGCTGCAGGTGTATGTGTTGATTTGTGGATTCTCTATTCTATTCCATTGATCTGTGTGTCTGTTTTTATGCCAGTACCATGCTGTATTGGTTATTATAGCTCTGTAGGATAGTTTAAAGTCAGGTAGTGTTATGCCTCCAGCTTTATATTTTTTGCTCAGAATTGCTTTAGGTATTCGTAGTCTTTTGTTATTTCATATGAATGTTAGGATAGTTTTTCCATTTCAGAGAAAAATGTCATTGGAATTTCGATGGGGATTGCATCGAATTCATAGATCACTTTAGGTAGTACAAACATTTTCACAGTGTTATTTCTTCCAATCCAAGAGCATGGGAATCTTTCCATCTTCTTGTGTCCTTTTAAATTTCTCTCAACAGTGGTTTGTAGTTCTCATTGTAGAGATTTTTATTCCTAAGTATTTTATTTTTTGGGTGGCTATTGTAAATCGGCTAGCTTTCTTGATTTCTTTTTCTGCATGTTCTCTGTTGGAGTATAAAAATGCTACTGATTTCAAAATATAAAAGGAACTCAAACAACTTTACAGCCCCCCCCCCCCCCAAGTAATCCGGTTAAAAAATGGGAAAGGGAACTGAATAG
>NW_007783669.1:0-537 GCF_000696425.1 Galeopterus variegatus
CCATAGCATTCTTTTCAAAGAAACTTGATGGCACTCCTACAGGCTGGCCTAGCTACCTTAAAGCAGTGGCAGCTACCACTTTATTGGTAGGAGAGGCTGCAAAAATAACTATGGGACAGCCTTTGGAGGTGTTGGCCCCTCAAGAGGTTAAGTCAATCCTTGAAATAAAGGGACATTTATGGATGATGGGGGAATAATCAACTAAGTATCAGGCAATTCTCATAGATAACCCTGGGGTGACTCTAAAGACCTGCAATCTATTAAATCCAGCCTCTTTTATGCCAACTGACTCCACCCCATCCATCCTTGAATATATAATGTATCCCAAATCCATGCAAGTAGGCTGGATTTAAAAGATCATCCCTTACTAAACCCAGAAGACAATTGGTTTACCGATGGGAGCAGCTATATTCTCCATGGGGAGAAAAGGGCACAAAGGCTGAAATTATTGCCCTCATCCAAGCCCTGACCTTGGGAAAAGGACAAAGACTAAATATCTATACTGATTCTAAACATGATTTCCTTGTACTTCATGCC
>NW_007783669.1:2566-2851 GCF_000696425.1 Galeopterus variegatus
TTCATAATCTTTACTGTTTGGTTTTTAACAAACTCTGTTCTGATTTCTGGTAGATGCATATGCAAAAAATGAGGATCCTATGACAACCCAACTATTTAGGGTCCCTGCTTTATAAGTGGATGCAAACATTATTAACTGCTACCACAGCTATACTGGCTTTGATATAGAATTCGATATTTGCCTCAATGGCTATGAGACAAGACCTTGAAATGGTCAGCAGGAGACAGGCGGTGACAGAACAGCCTGCTGCCCTTGGATATTCTGCCAAGAATTCTGGCATCATGG
>NW_007783670.1:0-742 GCF_000696425.1 Galeopterus variegatus
ATCCTGGAGGGAAATCCAATTAAGAGATAAAGATCACAAGGATACTCTTTATATCTTTGAAAATAATCTTGCCTTTAGATAACCATGAAGAGATGTCAAATAGGCATTTGAATATAGGGGTCTGGTACTCAAAAGAGAGGTGTAGGATAGAGGTATAAACTTGAAAGTATTACACAAACGTTTTAATATTTAAGGCAGTTATATGGATGAGTGTCTCTAAGTATATTGTAGAGAAAAACTAGAGAACAGGGTCTAGGACTGATCTCCAGGAATTAGAACATTTAATAAGAGGACTGAAGAGGATTAGCTCACAAGGAGACTGAGCAAATAGGCCAGAAACACAGGCAGAGTTACTGTCACAGAAGCCAAGGAAAGAATTGTATTTCAAGAAGAAACATTCAGTGATATTAAATTCTGCCCAGAAGTCATATAAGGTGAATTTGTCAATATCGGTTCACAGGTTTGATTTGAACTGTGGTTTTCAGGGCTAAATATTTTCTTTTGGATTTTTCTCTTTAACCCAAGAGTTATTCAATTGCATTTTATTTTTTATGGATATATAGCTTTATGATTGTTAGTTTTTAATTTATCCTTTCTTATTGACATCTGATATTCTTATATTTTGTTATAAAGCACTGTGATATTGTTTTTGGAACTCTGTCTAAGGTTCCTTTGGTATACCACTGTGACCTGATACTTGCTGAAGGTTGGCAGGTTACAAATGTACTTATCAAGAATAAGT
>NW_007783670.1:2539-2851 GCF_000696425.1 Galeopterus variegatus
CAAGCTGACAAAATTGATATTTAAATCAGGCTATTGTAATAATCCTCAAGTAGATTGCATTGCAGGTGTCTAAAAATCTTATAAATAACCTTTCCTAACAAGCAGTGTGCTGTATATCATCCAAAATGAGAAAGTAAAGGTACGTGCTTTAAAAAGTGCACATTTTAAACTTTTACTCTGGTGAAATATGTGCAAATATCAGGCTTAGATTCAAATGTTGGCAGCAGCTTGGGTTACCATTAAGCCTCAGGGTACCAGAACTTTACTGATACTGTTTCTCATGCATTCAATTTTATCACCAAAGCAGATAAT
>NW_007783670.1:6090-6540 GCF_000696425.1 Galeopterus variegatus
TTGTGTTTTCAGTAATATGTACTAAATTTCTTAATATTTCTGCACTACCAACATGGTCGTTCTGTTGTTTCAAATTAGTCTCATGTGATGTGGATGCTGGATCAAAATCACCCTCAGTGCAACCAAAATGCCCAAGTTCAAAGTTTTCCTCCACCTGTAGAGACATCTCTCCTTACTTGATACTCAGATCAAAGATTCACTTGATGTACTGATTATTTAATTGGTAAGGGGAAATATAAAAAGAACTGCTAACATGCAGTAGTTCACAACATTATCCACCGTTTAAAAAAAAACCCAACAAAACACGTTTTCTAGTTTTATTAAAACTACTGTATGAAAGTTATGTAATTTTGTAATTATGAAAGAGTGAGAGGGAGGGCACGAAAGAGAGAGGGAGACAGAGGAGAGGGAAATCAGGAACTATACTGAAAAACAACTAAAAAAGGAAAT
>NW_007783671.1:0-360 GCF_000696425.1 Galeopterus variegatus
GTTTAATACCTTAAAAAAGAATGTAGCAGAACTCATGGAACTGAAAGATTCACTCAACAAAGTAAAAAACACAACTGATAGTTTAAGCAGCAGGCTATAACAAACAAAAGAAAGAATTTCGAATCTAGAAGACAGTCTTTTCAAAATAACCCAGGCAGACAAAAAAGAATTTTAAAAAATGAAGAAAAGCTAAGAGAGCTAGCAGACAACCTTAAGCACACAAACATTTGAATCACGAGTGTTCCAGAAGAGGAGGAGAAAGTAAAAGGCATGGAAAACATATTCAATGAAACAATAAAGGAAAACTTCCCAGGTATAGGGAGAGACACAGACCTTCAGATCCAGGAGGCTCAAAGATCC
>NW_007783671.1:2492-2851 GCF_000696425.1 Galeopterus variegatus
TATTAAAAAAGAAAAGAAAACAAACAAAAAAAAGTTATGAAAATGAATTTCTAAAATGATGTCAATTCTTAAAAATGACCATGTTTGAAAGTAACCCTAACCACATTCTCTGGGTTTCACAGTGCATGTTAAGCAGAGAGGAAGAAAGAAAAATCAAGACTTGCTGCCCCTGTGTTCCTGGCAAGTATGTGCTCCCAGTGTTCAAGGAGGCTCGCTGATAGAACCAGGGAGAGCTCACCTCATAACAGCAAGAAATGGAGGAGACTCTGATGTCAGCTTACCTGACACTTACCCACTTACCTACCAACTGAAAATTTAAAATTTGCATGAACTTGTTATTTAGTAGCAAGTAGATTTTT
>NW_007783672.1:0-215 GCF_000696425.1 Galeopterus variegatus
GGTACTTTCTTCTGGAGAAGCTGCTGTACCATCCCTTTTTCTTCTGAGGGAAGCAAAATTAGTAAAGCTTCACCATCCTCTTTGTACCTAAACAAGAAGAAAATCTGTATCATTGCAATCTGCTTTTTACATTTTAACAGTATGATGAACAAAAACGCAGAAGCAAATTCATCTAACTGGTAAATATTAAGAATACCAGTTTTTAACCTTCTGTG
>NW_007783672.1:2345-2851 GCF_000696425.1 Galeopterus variegatus
GCTGTTACAAAGCTATTAGGGACAGACATTAAAACCAGTAATTAAAACTAGTAATAACAATGAAGGGTTATGAGTGAACTAGCAGACATACAGGAAGCTACGAGAAAGTATGACAGAGAGCTCTACTTAACGTAGTCTAGGAGACAAGAAAACTTCCTTGAAGAAATGACATCTAAGCTGAGACCCACAGAATAATTAGGAATTAGTCAAACATTAGGGATAGGGACATAGATGGGAGAGTCAAGGTTTCCATGGGGAAAAGGCAGCATTTAAGAATCCCCTGTATACTTTTGTCTTCATGCTTATTTGCTTTTTCTAGTTAATGCAGGAAAGAGTAAAGCTGAACGTATAACTTACTTAATCCTTTTACTAATTATATTTCATAACTGAAAAAGTACGACCACATACCTTCTTTATTATATTTTAACACAGAATAATATGACTGAAAGTTTTTCATATCTATTTACTACAAAGAAATATGAATTTAAAGGATTTGCCTGAGCAAT
>NW_007783673.1:0-425 GCF_000696425.1 Galeopterus variegatus
TTTTGTTCCCTATCATAGTCCAGAATTTAGAAATGCCTGGCACATAATAGGCACTTGACAAACATTTGCTGTTTAATGAAATAAATTTTGTTAACGAAAAAAGCAGACCAGATTTTGTGAACAGAGACATTCTAGAAAAATTAAGCTACATGTGTAGAATTCACAAAATACTGCCATTCTTTATTAGTTCTTGGGAAGAGCAGAACCCTGCCAAGAGCAAAGAAGTCACATTTCAGCTTTAAGTTTTAAAGTGGACTTTAAAAATCTCCAAGGCGTGACTGCTCCCATGTAAAACTTGAGAGGAGAGAACTCTGCATGCCAGACTTTAAATATCAAGAGAGAAGTCTGGTGAAGTGATCACAGAATTTTCAGGATAATCCATAGCATTAGTAAGATGAAAAGCATGAAAGAGCCCAGCTTCCTCA
>NW_007783673.1:2261-2851 GCF_000696425.1 Galeopterus variegatus
CTGAATTACCTTAAAATAGCAAAAACAAGTTTTCGTCCTTTAGTCGAATTGTAGTTTTCAGGGCTAAATGGAATTCAGTTATCAAGAAATCAGAATGGTTGCATTGCTGCTCAACCGTACTGTGACAAATTTTAACCCTGCAACAAGAATGTTGAGCGAGGGCACTTTCTTTTGGGTAGTCAATTATGTTCAACCCTAGGAACAATGGATGATAAAATGACAGATTAGAAATAACCATTTTCCACCTAGTGGGAAAAACACGTGTAGAAAGAAGAAAGATAAAGGAAAGAAAAATCTCTAAGGAAATGTTTAAAAAGCATCAAATATGTGATTACAATGGTGCTTAGTTGAAAACTGGAAATCATATGGCATGAAGCTGCTTTTAAATGTCATTTCTGTATTAGCTTCTACAATTACTAAAGACTCTTTTGCCGGGAGAGAAAATGAGGTTTGGGAATCTGCACTTAAGTGGCAGAATTGGAATTCAATGATTATGAGGTTAACAATAAATTATTTAAAACTTCTTTTCGATACATTTTTTTGTAAATGGACCACTACTATATATCTTAAGTGGTTTAAATGTTATAATG
>NW_007783674.1:0-2851 GCF_000696425.1 Galeopterus variegatus
TTGGTGAAACTGAGGCCCAGAGAGTAGAGCCTCCTGGCTGCAGCCCCTCCACGTGGTTGCTATGGAGATCACATTGCATAGGGCCTCGCAGGTGGAGGGGAGGGGTCAGTGTCTAAGACAAGGACTGGACTCTGACCCTGGGGCTCCAGAGGAGCCTGAAGCTTCCTCCTCACCATGTGCCCACAGGGGCAGGCGCTGGTGCTGTGGAGATCACATTGCATAGGGCCTCGCAGGTGGAGGGGAGGGGTCAGTGTCTAAGACAAGGACTGGACTCTGACCCTGAGGCTCCAGAGGAGCCTGAAGCTTCCTCCTCACCATGTGCCCACAGGGGCAGGCGCTGGTGCTGATGAGTTCCTGCCGCTGCTGAGCCTCGTCGTGGCACAGTGCGACCTTCCCGAGCTGCTGCTGGAGACGGAGTACATGTCGGAGCTGCTGGAGCCCACCCTCCTCACCGGGGAGGGTGAGGGGACCCCCCCCACACACACACACACACACTGCCTCCCTGTCTGGGTTGAGCAGACAGCAGGGAAGGGGTGGGGGGACGGGGCACCCCAGCCCAGCCTGAGCTGCATTCTTCCCCCTCATGTCCCAGGTGGCTACTACCTGACCAGCCTCTCGGCCAGCCTGGCCCTGCTGAGCGGACTGACCCAGGCCCACACCGTCCCCCTGAGCCCCTCACAGGAGCTGCAGCGCTCCCTCAGCCTCTGGGAGCAACGCCGCCTGCCTGCCACCCACAGCTTCCAGGTAACACGGCCCCTTCACACTGTCCACCCCAAACTGGCCAGGCCCAGGCAGGCTCTGGCATCCTCCAGCACAGACCCCTCTTCTTCCCAGTGGGACCCAGCAAGAGGAAAGGGCTAGTCCTGCATCACCCTGCCACAGAAGCAGCGCCCTCTGAAAATGTCAAAGCCAGCCTTTCTAGAGGGAGCAGGTTCCACGTGCTCCAGGGGCAGCGTCTCTGAATCTTCACAGACACTCTGAAGTAGGACCATTATTATCCCCATTTTACAGATGAGGAAATTGGAGCATGACATGGAGAAGGAAAGGGACACAGGTGACAGGCCCAGACTCCAAATCCTGGCCTCCAGCCCCAGCCAGGCCTCTGCCTGTCCCTGACCTCAGGCTTCAGCCTGTGCCCCATTGCCCTTGCATTTGGGCTCTGGCCTGGGTGTCTTCAGAGCCAGATGCCACCCCTGCCCTTCATCCTTCCCAGCCTTGGTTAAGAGTCCAGACTCAGTTGCCAGATCCTGGGTTCCAATCCTGGCTCTACCACTTCTTGGTTATGGGAGCTTGGGCAAGTTACTTAACCTCTTTGTGCCTCAATTTTGTCATCTGTAAAATGGAGTAACAGTACCTGCCTCCTGGGGTCAATGTTAGGATTAAATGAGTGAATGCAGGACAAGGGCTTAGGGCCCAGAGTAAGCTCTATCTAAGCTTCATCTTAGGCCTGTGAGATCCTGCAGGGCCATCCTTGCACCTGCAACCCTGCTCCCCTAGCCCCTGCAGCCCTGCCCCCAGCCCCTGCCCATCTCTCCCTGCCTGACAGCTCCCCTCCACTGGAGCTCACAAAACTTTGGCCAATTGATTCTACCACTGGATTTATACGACCCACCCCTGTCCCTGCATGGCCTACCCTTGTCCCTCAGCTTTGGAGCCAGATACACACCAGGCAGGGCTAAGTACTCAGTTTTGCTTTTCCTTCATAGCACCTCCTCCGAGTAGCCTATCAGGATCCCAGCAGTGGCTGCACCTCCAAGACCCTGGCTGTGCCCCCAGGGGCCTCGATTGCCACCGTGAACCAGCTCTGTGCCACCAAATTTCGAGTGGCTCAGCCTGATACTTTTGGCCTCTTCCTGTACAAGGAGCAGGGCTATCAGCGCCTGTCCCCTGGAGTCCTGGCCCATAGGCTTCCCACCACCGGCTACCTCGTCTACCGCCAGGCAGAGCAGCCCAAGACCCAGGCGACAGCAACAGAGGAGGAGGGCAGTGGGCAGCCAGGGGCAGGGAGCGGGGAGGAGGGGAAACGGGGCCCAGGAGATGGGGACGTTGCAGTCAAAGCCAGCCTCAGGGACAGGAATGGAGAGTCTGAGACAACTGCTGAGGGGGCTGAGGGTCAGACCAGGGGAGGCCCTGCTCAGCCAGAGGAGCCAGAGGCTGAGAGGAGCCAGGCAGCACAGGAGTAGCTGGAAGCAGCCAGAAAGGCCATTTGGGACAGGAGACTCAGAGGCTGCCAGGAAGGCCTTTCAGAGCCATCAACCCTACCAGCCAAGGCCACAGCCACCTGGGCCACGGCGACCTCGGGCCCTTTCCTGTGTCTGCAACCACCTCTGTCTGATACTTGTCTCTGTGAGTCCACCTGCTGGAGGAGCTGGGGAACAGGGGTTGGGGGACCCCTAGACTATGTGCCCAAGGCCCCTTGCCTCTTGTTCTTCTCCCCCAGCTGGAGGCCAGGCAGCCTGCAGGGGTGAGTGTGCCCAACAGGGGACCAACCCAACTGAGGCCCTCCTCTGGCTGGTCCTGGCTCCTCTTGCATCTCCCGCCATAGGCACAGGCCAGGCAGCCCCCACCAGGCTGGAGGCTCCAAGTCTCTGAAAGACCCACCCACACCTGGGTGTCAGGAGGATTCAGGGAGACAGCAGAATGTCAGAAGGGCTCAGGGCCCAGCCCGCCTTGGACCCCCTGGAGAACCCGCACCTCCAAGCCTCAGCATCCGCATCTGTAAAGTGGGAACACTATTGCTGCTTGCCCATCTGCTGGGAATGTTCTGGAGGTCCAAATGGATGATTCTGCTGCAAAGCAGAGTTCCGACTAGGGGAAAAGGGAGGGGAGGAGGTGGGGTGGTGGCGACCCC
>NW_007783675.1:0-474 GCF_000696425.1 Galeopterus variegatus
CTTCCATGACTTCATTCATCCCACAAGTGATCCAGGAAATGCCTACTCTCTACATTTTTTTTCCATTAAAGTCATTGTCATAAAGATTTATCATTTCCCGTGCCAGACATTGTATGGAAATATAGACACAATCATGTCCAGTGGAGATCAAAAGCTAGCAGAGGAGGTGGATACACACATGGGTAATTCACATATAAAACAGATGACTGAGATAGAGGAACCAAATGTGTTGAGAGAGGGAGAGAGCACACTGACAGCGGGGATCAGGAAGGCTTGCTTAGAGGAGGCAGCAGCACCTGCATAAAGACCTGGGAATGAGGGGAGGCGGGGCTTTTTGGAGGACTGATTCTACCTCCCTTGTGAAGCCTTCCCTGTGAAGCCGTCATTAGTGCTTGTCCTTCTCAAAGCTTCTACAGTGTCCACCTCATGCTGTCAATCATCTTTTCTTGTTAGAGGAGGGAGTTATTCAGCTTG
>NW_007783675.1:2591-2851 GCF_000696425.1 Galeopterus variegatus
TGGCTATGCATTGGGCCTGTGGGAGGTCTCCAGAGCCTGTGTCTCATCGTGCCGGGCTGCATTGGTTTGTTGTCCCCTCGTGGATGCAGCCCATTGCAGTTTGCCCAGTGCTGTCACAGGCTCATTTCATGTGAGATGGAGCCCTGGCTTTGAGAGACAGTACAGAGGGACCAGTCTGGGCAGTGACGGAGAGGAGGGTTAAGGACAGTGCTCTGGTCTCCAGCCTTGGCCATCTGCCTCATGTTTGGTATTTTCCAACG
>NW_007783676.1:0-301 GCF_000696425.1 Galeopterus variegatus
AATTGTTACCACTGTTAATATTCTGGATAATTATATCTAAACCACTCCCTGCGCAGGTTAACATTGTGTGTTCATACTGCATACTGAACAGGACCTTTTAAAGAGAAACAATTATCTCAAATTTGGGAGCATAAACTTTCCCATTCTAAAAAAGAAAGGAAGACGAGAGAAGTGGGAAAATCATAACTCTTTTTCAACCCTTTTGATCATGGGTCCACCTGAGATGAAGCTGCTGATGATACTTTATAATCATATCCCTCTAACTGTTGATCCCAGCATGAATATCCTCAACAATGAGGAC
>NW_007783676.1:2087-2851 GCF_000696425.1 Galeopterus variegatus
AATATCATCTTGACAGCCCATCACCTGTGGACTAATTTTTAAAATTTACCACCAATAGCTCATTCCACATAACAAAGTAGGAGAAAAATGGATAATATTGACCAAGACCAATATTGCTCAGTCGAGTCTTGGCAGAGACTAGATGGCCCACAGAAAAGGGGGGTTCAGGAAAGTTTAATGATGGTCTCTATACAAGGTTGTGAGTGGGGTCAAGGAAATCCAGTAAGTGGAAGCACAAAACCCAGCATTAAGAACAATGGGAACCCATGACTCCACTGGACCTAGAAGGGTAAAGGAGACACATGGCCCTAAGAAAGGGCTGCCTGAGCAAAGCCACATCCTGGGGCAGAAAGCAACACTGCCCACCCACAGCCCTGCAGGGGAGAGCTGGGGGAATAAATGACCCAAACTCTGCATTCCCTCCTCATCTCCTGTCAGAGCCCTCCGTTAGCTGGACCAAATAAGGACCAGAGGACACAGAGATCCATACAATCCATACAGACCAGCCCTGCAGGGCGCAGAGCTCGGTGGAAAAAGTGGAGCACAGAGCTGGAGGGACGAAAGAGAGTACCCAGCACAGAGATAAGGACCAGCTGTATCTGTATTGATCATCTGTATCTATATCTATATCTATATCTATATCTATCTATCTATATCTACCTATAAATATATATAAAATGGGAGAAAATGTGGGCAGTTGCTATAGCCATCATTTCTGCCACAAGTCACCAACTTATAGCTGGTTTTTATGACTTTCTTCTTTT
>NW_007783677.1:0-449 GCF_000696425.1 Galeopterus variegatus
ACTTAATAGCTGAGCATGCTCAGAAAAGTGGAGTTTATCCTTTGAGTGACCTTCCACTAGAGGAGGTAAAGAGCACAGAATATTCTTGAAAATATTTGGTGCATGTAAAAGGATTCGACCAATAAACATGCCCTAAAAGGACACTAACTGAGCATGTTCAAGATTATGTCATGTAACTGGGAACCGCCCTTTTAGCTGAATATTCATTAGATAGAATAAATATACATGGAATAGCAAAGCTATAAAAGTTGAATCCTGGCAGAAAGCGGGGTTGTTGACCACTTTTCCTGGAGTCAGCCTTCATTTCACTGGTGAGGTATGTATATTTTACTTTCATGTTAAATTTATTTCTAACAGGCAGCTGCTCATTCTCTTGAGCTAGCCTATACTTTGTACTAAACTCCAACTGTGTATTTCCTACTTTTGTATTAAACTTGGTGCAGGCCCTG
>NW_007783677.1:2222-2851 GCF_000696425.1 Galeopterus variegatus
ATTTTTTACTTGTAGATTTTTCATGTGCAAATCTCTTTGATGACTTTTAAAAAACTATGGGTTTTTTTTTTTCTGGTTTGTTTCTCCAATGATTTTTTTGTTGATTGGCATAAAAGTCTTCCATGTCCTCTGTTTGTTCTTGGTTTGATCTTGTTTGAAAGTAATAGAAATATTTTAAAATCAGCTTAGGAAAAAATAAGTGAATTTGTTATGAGGACAGACTTCCCAGGTGTCCCAGACTTCAAGGGAAATGGTAAGCAGTGCCTCCTAGCGAGGAAGAACCAGGAGCCAGAAAGCCATCACGAATCAGGGAGCACACTTGTCCCTGTCATACTCTCTCTGGGGCTGGGATGTCTGATAGCTGTGCAGTGCTGCTTCATTCTCCTTCTCTCTCCAGTTTTCTCTGCTTCTTTTTACACAACAAAAAATGTCCCCCCCCCTCCGCCCTGAAACAATATTATCTCCGGCCCTTGTCCCCACAATTGAACAACATTCCAGTGTCCTATTCCAGATTCTCATGAGGGAGAGTCTGCTTAGCACAGCTTTGGTGAGGGGTCCACTCCCGGTCCAGTCAGCTATTGCCGGGAGGTCAGGGTCTTTCTGTATAAATACAGCTATGGTGACTCACT
>NW_007783678.1:0-514 GCF_000696425.1 Galeopterus variegatus
TTTTTTTTTTTACTTTTACTATACTTTTCAAAATTTCTCCTTTTCTCTACTTCTGAACCCAACATTTCTCTAAAAGCTCTATATTTTTTCACAATGACATTCCTGGAAGCAAGAGTGAGGGTTCAAACAGGGAGCAGGCAGGAAGTGATAGGGTTGGGGGTTGGGGCCTTGTCTACTAATATTGTGTTTCCTTGCATATTGTTTCTATTTCTCTAACTACTTTGGTGATGTGTAATCTTCCTCCCCACTCTGGTCACTGCAGTGTCACTTTCAGGGAAACTCCAGTCTGACTACAGGATCCAGAAGAATAATGAAGATATTTATGATAAGTAAAGAGGTAAAACAGGGGTTTCACAACATGTCTCACACGAAAGCTTCTGAAAAATCTTTAGGCGTCTCTGTTTCTCCCTAAAATTTCCCCTGCTGAAATGTGTCTTCCCCGCCCCAATGGCGTTCCCTCGGTGTTTTGCTATGGGAGGTCCACCCTTTCTCCCACACTGCATCGTCGTATATA
>NW_007783678.1:2108-2851 GCF_000696425.1 Galeopterus variegatus
AACTTCTGAACTGAAAGGGAGCCAGGTAGCACACTCTGGCTTTCTCACTATCTTTTTTTCCGGAGGCCCCAAGCTAAGGCATCAATCACATTTGCCCCTAGATTCCAACTTGAGTAGTGGAGTGTGAATTGTGATTCACCCCCTCTTGTTTAATGTCTCCTGTTTTATTCTACTACCTCATTCTTTTTCTTCTCCTTTTTGTTCCACTTTTAGCTCAAGTTTCTGGGCATATAAAAATAAAATGTAAAATGTGATAGGTGCATGTGTTAGTGATTTACAGAGGTGGATTCCAGCTTCCTTTTAAGGCCAAAACTATGGATATTGCTTTTGTTTTATTGTTTCTTATCTATCCAACTGGGCTGGAAGTTTCCTTTAGGACAGGATCCAGGTTTCATTCATTTTTGTAGCCTCCTCTCTCTCTCCATGATGCTTATCCCAGTGTCTTGCATACTGGAGGCCTTCAATAAATGTTTACTGAAATATATAGATAAATGTGGATGATAGATGCATAGAGTTCTGTTTGTGTCCAGTGCCAAAGAAAGTAGGTTCAAGATCTCAATGGTTTAGAAACTTTCGTTGGTGTCTAAATGAGTTTGAAATGTTTAGTTCGAAACTGGCAAAGACCTGTGTGTCATTTAGGGTCCTTTTGGCTGCAAGTAACAGCATAACAAACTAAAGTGGTTTCAAGGGTAAGGTTAAATGAGATGATATGATGGGAGGTCTGTAGAAAAACAGTTTCAAAG
>NW_007783679.1:0-778 GCF_000696425.1 Galeopterus variegatus
GTGGAGTGGGAGACAGGCCAACCAGGAGAACCCTGGGTCACAGCAAGGACAGCTAATCCACCCTCCAGTCAGCACAGGACCATTCAGAGGAGACTGGTCGGGAATGCAAAATTGCATGGGGTGCAGTTTGATGAAAAAACTCAAGCCCAAATCAGAGATTCTACATAGCACAGATCCACCAGGTCTCCAGAGAGCTGGAAGTACCTATAAGGTCAACCATTAAACCCTGAGCTAAACAAAAAGCCTTCCCTAGGGAAATAGCAGCAAAGCAGCAATTTAACTCAACCAACCAGCTCAAGTACTGGTTCCCACAGGAAGTTCCTCCATTTTAGAAGTAAGCAAAGGACAAAAAATTAGTTCCAGCCCAGGCACACCACCAGTGCCTTGCGGCCTGCCTGGGAACAGGAGGCTTGGAGCCAGGGACCAGACCTCACTCCCACATCCAGGCAAACCATACCAGTGCTTTGGGGCCCACCCAGGGACCCAGGCCATGGACAATGGGACTGGACTACCCTCCCACAACCAGGCTCACCACACTAGCACCTTGGGGCCTTCCCGGTGACCTGGGGCATGGAGAAGGGGACCAGACCTCTCTCCCACAACCAGGCACACTGCACCAGCACTTCAGGGCCTTCCTGAGGACCAGAGGCATGGAGAAGGGGACCAGTCCCCTCACCCATAACGAGGCACACCACCAGCACCAAGGAGCATGCCAACAACATCATTTCCATGTGGGTGGCCCACCACAACCACCATAATAACCATGGCTGCCACAAAA
>NW_007783679.1:2411-2851 GCF_000696425.1 Galeopterus variegatus
CTATTACACCACCAAAGGAATACAGTAATGCTCAAATTCCAGACCCCATAGAACAGGGAAAGTTGAGATGTCTGAAAAAGAATTTCGAGCAATGATCTTAAGAAACCTTGAAGAAGAAAAAAAAGAAAACGACTCAATTAGAGAACACAAGGAAACAGGAAAAAATATCCAGAATATGAAGGAGGAAATTTACAAAGAGATTAATACCTTTAAATAGAATGTAGCAGAACTCCTAGAAATGAAAGATTCACTCATTGAAATAAAAAACAAAACAGCTTAAGCAGCAGGCTAGAGCAAGCAGAAGAAAGAATTACAGATCTCAAGATGGTCTTTTTGAAACAACCCAGGAAGACCAAAAAAAGGAAAAAAGTATTAAAATTAATGAGGAAAATCTAAGAGAGATAGCAGACAACCTCAAGTGCTCTAACATCCAAATTGTG
>NW_007783680.1:0-444 GCF_000696425.1 Galeopterus variegatus
TCTGATGCTCACAGTACCACTTCCAGTGCCTGCCCAACTCCATCTCCTTGTTACAGTAACACGTCAGGTGACGGATCAGATACAGAGAAGGCTTCCAGCTCTAACACGACACTGTTTTTTTTTTCTTTTAGATTTCACACAGTAGAAAATACAGAACGTATGTTGTGGGATTATCTATAAATGGTGTTTTGGGGAAGTCCTCATCCACACACATCTATTCAGGCCTTAATGCAAGAAGAAAGCAGTTGCTGACAATCTAGAGGAACAGCGGCAGGAGACTCTGCCCATCTCCACTCAGGAGTGGTGACTGAGGTGGATGTCGAAGGGGAACAAAAAGTCATTTATAGTTGAAAAGACCACAAAGTGACAAACTGACCCTCTTATTTTAACTTGGATACCTGCTATTCTGCCAAAAGACAGTTTGTAGAATAGTTCTGAAAGGGT
>NW_007783680.1:2514-2851 GCF_000696425.1 Galeopterus variegatus
TATGTAATATTTCCAGATTAAGATGAGAGTAAATTTCAAAAACTTCATAGCAGCTGTCTATTTCCATCCTTCTCTATCTCCTCTCAACCTCGTTTTTTCCCATCTTCCCTTTCAGGAAAATGAAGACAGATGGGGATCGTCAGAGTATGAGATTCTTTTCTTAATGAAATTGGGAATAGGTGTGGAAGACCTAGAGAAGGGATATCTTCTAGTGTTTTCCAACTCTGTTTCTCCCAATGATGTATAACCCTGATTGCAATTTTGCCTTTCTTACTAGGGTGGCCTGGGAAGCGCTACTAGAATCAGCAAATATATTCCTTGCTAATAAATTCTCCAC
>NW_007783681.1:0-465 GCF_000696425.1 Galeopterus variegatus
ATTTTTGAGTGTCTTTCCAGAAAATTGTGTGTGTATGCACTCTTTTAAAAAAGATACACAAACACAAAGTATTCTCTCTCTATTTTTTTCTGTAACTTGTTTTCACCATCTAAAAATGTGTCTTGTACATTTTTCCATTTTCTCATCAGTGCATAAAGATCTTCTGAATTATTTTCAATGACTGCATGGTATTGAATTCTGTGAATCTATTGAATTCAATAAATTAGCAGGAATTATTTCCAGATTATTGTTTCTCTTGAGATTATATAGAATATTGTGATAAATATCCTTCAACATATATTTTAGAATATTTACAATATCTGAGATACAGCTTAGTGAAAGCATAAAATAGGAATCTAATGTTACTTTTTCCAAGTTACAGTCAATATTTCCTATCACCATTTATTAAAGAAAACATATAGTTCCCCCACTGATGTGAATGCCAACTTCATAATATACCACATT
>NW_007783681.1:2439-2851 GCF_000696425.1 Galeopterus variegatus
GGGATAAGGAGTAACAGAGAAAGGGAGAAGCAGGAGAGCTGAGGGTATTTCTGAAGAAGTGATGATAATGTTGGGCCCTGTGCGTGCTTGTAGATGTTGATAGCACAGTTAAGTTTTCTTTTAATTTTCCACCATGTCTCAATTTCTTTGAATTAAATCTTGTATATTAAATAACATAAATTGTGTCCTTTTTGAAGGAATTATGTAATCCCTGGCTGTACTCCAGAAAGACGGAAAAATTTATAATGCTACATTACAAATGCAGAACAGAAAAAATATTTGTACAACTGTTGCCTCACTGATCGACCAATGTTGTGTGCATCACTTGAATGTATTTTGCTGGTTTAATAAAGTGTAAGAGTGACTTAAATTGTTTTACTTTGCTTGATTATGAATGCTGGTGGTGAGGCTT
>NW_007783682.1:0-666 GCF_000696425.1 Galeopterus variegatus
TGTCCCTGTTGACCATTTGTATATCTTCTTTTGAGAAATGTCTGTTCAGGTCATTTGCCCATTTTTTAATTGAATTATTTGGGTATTTTAACCATTGAGTTGTTTGAGTTCCTTGTATATTCTGGATATTAATCTCTTATTGGATAAATAGCTTGCAAATATTTCCTCCCATTCCGCAGGTTGCCTCTTCATTTTGTTGATTGTTTCCTTTGCTGTGCAGAAGCTTTGAGCACAGGCAACAAAAGCAAACATAGACAAATGGTACTATACTAAACGGTTTTATTTTCATGCCTGGCTTCTCCTTTGGCAATCATTTTTTAGTTTAATATTGGGCTTGAGACCCTTGCTACAATTTATTTTGACGGTTTCCAAAATCATTGATTTTTGTCTGGGCTTATGTACTGTTCAAGGTTTACTCAATGCTGTTTATGCTGGTTTCTTTTTATCCATTTGTATCAGTCAATTTGTTACCTTTAGCTTGCAAGAAGAATGTCCAGGTGTGTTTTAAATACACTCTTCCAGAAGAATACACTAATTCCCAGAAGAAATATAACTTTGCTATGGTAAGGCTGAAACCCCCTAATCCCAAACCCTCTATTCCCCACTGAAATGAAATTTCATCATGCACTTCTTTATTAACTTGAGGGCTTTTAAGCCAGCCTCATT
>NW_007783682.1:2451-2851 GCF_000696425.1 Galeopterus variegatus
CAAATTCACATAGCTAGAAGAGTCCACATTCTTAGTTGTTACAAAACACTTAATTAGGGCCGACCAGTGGCGCACTCGGTAGAGTGCGGCACTTGGGAGCGTGGGGGCACTCCCGGCCAGGGTTCGGATCCCATATAGAGACCGGTCCGCTCACTGGTTGAGCGCGGTGCAGGCGCGACACCAAGGGTTGCGATCCCATTACCAGTCACGAAAAAAGACAAAAAAAAAAAGGAAAACAAACAAACAAACACTTAATTATTGCATTATACACTGCTTAGCAAGCCTGATGCTGTAAGGCGCCCTTGTCAACTCCCTCCCCAAACACGCACAGGCTTTCTCAGTCTAATGACCCTTAAAGAAGCCCAACGAACTCCACTTCTAACTAGTTCACCCAAATTGG
>NW_007783683.1:0-1674 GCF_000696425.1 Galeopterus variegatus
GCTCAACCAGTGAGTGGACCGGTCTCTATATGGGATCCGAACCCTTGGCGGGAGCGCTGCTGCGCTCCCAAGCACCGCACTCTACCGAGTGCGCCACCAGGCCGGCCCCTTAAATTAACATTTTAAAAATTAATTAATGGTAACACTTTTCACAGGCTGTTGGATAACAATTTGGATTGATGAATATGCATCAACAATTTTAATATGCTCCTACTATACATTTAATCTTGTAAGCCTACTTGCTGAAGCTTTATGTAAATAAGCAAATATTCTATGTACTTAATCATTGCTGTATTGAGCATAATATAAAAAAATAAAGTAGGAGAGAAAAAGATATGAAAACAACTTAAATATCGGACAATAAGGCTTACTTGAAATAAAAATATTTATGTTATATTATGAAGTTACTAAAATCATTGTTGTGGAGAGTTTCTAAGCCTTATAAAAGTTCTTAGCTTCTAAAGCTAATTTAAAAATTTGATCTCAGCATTACAAAAATAACACGATGACAACTGTGTATAATTACAAGACAAACTAGTGAATAGTTAAATGCTAAAATAGTGAAAGGACACAGATGTAAATATTAACACATTATTGGTGTTTTAATTTTATCTACTTTCATGCACTTCTAAAACTTCCTATAATGATTATGCTTTTTATTTAACTCAACAAATATTTATTTTATCTACTATTTTTCATATTTTTCATTTGGTGAAAGAATTTTGGCAGTAAAATGTCAGAAATTACTTTCCTTCCAGAAAATTATAGCCCAGGAAACATAAAGCCCACAAAGACATAAAACACATAGCCCATAAAGCACATAAAGTGCTACAATTAGAGAGGTACAGGGTGACAGAAAGGGAACCAAACCGAAGTTTGGATGGTGAGGGATATTTTTCTAGAAGGAATTGTATATAAAACAGCACCTGCAAGGTCTAAAAAAGGATGAATGCCAGGAATAAGGCATGAACATAATAATGCATTTTGACATTATCCAGAGAATAGTGACCAGGTTTTCTACTTTATGGGAAGAATTGCTACAAAAGGTCAAGATTTTAAGTGGAGGGAACAGTGAGGAAACTATTTCCACAGTCCATGGCAAAAATATATATAGAATCCAAAACAAACTCCTAGAAGCAGAGAATAGAATAGTGGTTACCAGAGACTTGGGAGTTGGAGGAATGAGGAGATGTTGGTCAAAGGGTAAGAAGTTATAGCTAGACAGGAGCACTGTGCTGTGTTTTATGTTTTATTAAATGAATAGTTCAGTTCTAGGAGTTCTGCTAAATTCTTGTTTAAGTTATTAATCTCTTAGTGAATTCCCTCCTTTATATCCTGGATATTTTTCCTCTTTTCATTATGGTGTTTAACTGAGTCTTCTCTTATCTCCTTGAGTTTCCTTAGGCTTGTTAGTTGGAATTCCTTTTCAGTCATTTCAAGTGTTTCCTGTTTTGTAGGGTCTGCCACTTAAGAATTACTATATTCTTTTGTTGGTGTCATATTTTCTTGGTTTTTTGTATTTCTAGTGTCAATACATTTATTTCTGGTCATCTGGTAGATCAGTTGCTTCTTCTATTTTTCTGGAGTGGACTCGGAAGCTAAAGACTTTCTCTTCTTTTTTCCAGGCTCTTTGGTAACTCTCTTTGTGTCAATGCAGTTGAATATGCAGGAGGC
>NW_007783683.1:2517-2850 GCF_000696425.1 Galeopterus variegatus
GGTTGCTGTTGTGGCTCCTTTCCACAAAAGCAGCTTGGGTTCTGCCTGTCATGGTGCTGGAGCTCCTCCTTCCTCATGCATTCACAGGGTAGTGGGTTGGAGCCAGGCTGGGGCACTTCTGTTCCTTGGACCTGCCTGTTGCAGTGGCAGCACTCTTCCTGCCTCCTGTGTGCATGGGGGCGGGGTAGGTTAGGGCCAGCTGGGACAAATCCCTGCCTTGGGCCTCCCTGTCATAGTGGTGGCATCCTTCCAGCCTCATGCATAGGTGGAGGTGGGTTTCTTCCTTCCTTCCTTCCTTCCTTCCTTCCTTCCTTCCTTCCTTCCTTCCTTCCT
>NW_007783684.1:0-600 GCF_000696425.1 Galeopterus variegatus
AAGATGGAATCTCTTGTACTTTTCTGAAGAGCTTTGTGGCTGCAAAATCAGGAACTGGGGGTAGGCGATGCATGGGGCAATGATGGGTAGTGTGGGGGGCAGTAAAGATGTCAGTGCCAATTTCAGAAGGAGCTGTCATGGATGCCAGCACCCTCCTGACTGGGCAAAGTAGCAGCAACCTGCTCGAACTGCTAATATGTGATGCTTCAGGATGGATCTACGTGCAAACCCTTGGCTGCTGGTGGAGGATCCTGTCTTGTTCTTTTTCAGTGGTTGATTTATCACATTGTCCACAGGGTCCTGGAAGGACAGGAAGTGTTGGAAGGGCCCTAAAAGGGCTGACTGAGATGATGCTGTAAATGTGCAAGGGACTGTGTGTTGCTCAGCTGTAGGAGACTCCAAGGAACAGTGTGCTCTGGGTAGGGTCTGGGCAAGTATTTCTTTCCTGTGACTGCAGCCTGGGCTGAGAGACGATAGACTACTGTGGCCCCCAAGCTACTTCTTCCTCAGCCAATTGTAATCTGTTCTAGTCTGGAGGCCTGGAGAAAGAAACCATCTTCTCTGCTTACTGAGAACCGTTATTGTGTTTTCATCTCTTAA
>NW_007783684.1:2445-2850 GCF_000696425.1 Galeopterus variegatus
AAAAGAGAATGGTAAAGAAAAAATTATGATAATAGTAGGTTGCATTTTTTATTTTGCTCCTGCGATATGCTTAATGTTTAAAATGAGTTAGTTTATTTAAGTTTGAAAATAAGTTTATCAATAAGATCCTATTATCTCCATTTTTTTTCATATGGGAAAACTGAGGCATGGAGAGATTAAACCACTCGTGCAAGATCTCATGAGTGATAGAGGCAGGATTTAAAAGGTGGAAGATTTATACGACCTGGAGAGAAACCAGAGTATGAAGCAGGATTTAAATTGACTTGAGATTCAAAGCTCTAAAACACCATACGTCCCGTGAATTGCAATAAAAGTTTGTTGCAATAAAAGTTTGCTAAATATAAATATGTCCTTGTAAAAGCATTTTCACTCCTCTTAAACATA
>NW_007783685.1:0-434 GCF_000696425.1 Galeopterus variegatus
ACTATAGCTTTGTAGTATAATTTGAAGTCAGGTAGTGTTATGCCTCTAGCTTTTTTTTTTTCCCCCCCTTTGGCTACTTGGGATATTTCGTTGTTTCAAATGAATGTTAGGACTGCTTTTTTCTATTTCTGTGAGGAATATCATTGGTAATTTGATAGGGATTACATTGAACCTATAGATCACTTTGAGTAGTATGGCCATTTCCACAATGTTAATTCTTCCAATCCAAGAGCATAGAATGTCTTTCCATCTTTTTGTGACTTCTATAAAGGTTCTGCATAGCAAAGGAAACAATCAACAGAGGGAAATGACAATTTACAGAATGGGAGAAAATATTTACAAATTATACAGCTGACAAGTCATTAATATCCAGAATATACAAAGAACTCAAGGAATTACACAGTAAAAAAACAAATAACCCAATTTTTTAAAGT
>NW_007783685.1:2217-2850 GCF_000696425.1 Galeopterus variegatus
ACACTAAATTATAAGGAAAATGTATATTAAATCTACAATAAAAACTCTGTATCATCTGTCACGTTGGAAAAGAATAAAACTTTTGATAACATACTTCATGGCAAGAAAAAAAACAAGGCAGAGACATACAGTATATTGTTGTTGGGAGTTTAAATTGACTTAGACAATATAATGTATTATTTAAAGCAGAACACCTTAAAGAGTAAAACAGGCACTACTTATTGTTTTTTATTATATACAGTGGGCAATGTTCAAATCGGTGTAATTGGTATATCCACCATAGCAAACATTTATCACTTTCATGTTGGAAACATTTGAACACTCTCCTTGCCATTTGAAATTATGCAATAAATTATTGTTAGTTATAGACCCCTAGCATTACTATAGAACACTAGAATTTATTCTTCCTATCTAGTTGTAAGTTTGAATCTGTAAACAAACCTCTCTCTATTTCCCCACACACACCCCCACCCTCAGCCTCTAGTAACCACAATTCTCTCCTCTACTTCTATGAGCTCAACTGTGTTAGCTTCTGCATATGAGTAAGAACATGTGATATTTATCTTTCTAGGCTTGACTTATTTCACTTAACATAATGACTTTCAGTCTCATCCATGTTGCCACAAATGACAG
>NW_007783686.1:0-2850 GCF_000696425.1 Galeopterus variegatus
GTACAAAGCTGAAACTGTTTACTATCTGGCCCTTTACAGGAAAGTGTTTGCCAACCCATGGTATAGAAGGTATGTGGGTGGAGCAAGTATCGTGACCTGGGCTCATGAACGGCTGACGTTTGGAAAATTCCAGTCAGACCCAAATTCTTGCTTTGTAGTTGAGACCCAGGGAAGGGAGGACTTTACCCTGGTCACAAGGCCAGTGGATGGGGTGGGTGGGAGGTCTGTACTGTAGCCAAGTCTCCCACCTCCCATACCTGGGCTTTCGCCACCATAATGTCATGCCCCAGGCTTTGTGCTAACATCTGTAAGCATTTCAGATTGGGTTTAGACCTCATGTTGGGTAGTTATTCCAGAACAGAAGTGATTAGCAATTTCAGTAATTTCACACAAAATGCTCCACATTAAGTTTCTGTTGCCCTAGCCCCTTAAATTATCACACCAATGAGGAGAAAAATAATTTCAAAGAAGTAAGCAGGGTATTTGTGAAGTTGAATAACTTACCACTAAATAAAATATACTGTCTCCTCATATAGAATGCTGAGCTGATTTTCCTCTGTGATATCATTTCCACCTCTAGCTTTCGTAGTGGGTATCCAGCTGGGAGGAAAGCATTGAGGTGAAATAAAATGCAAACTGTCTCTAGCATCTTCTTGTGATTTTCTCATTTCAGTATCCATTTCTGCCATAATTGTCAGTGTAGGAGCAGTGCTGCAGGGTGAACAGTCCTTGGGTATTCTGTTTTTTATTATTTGGTTACTTTGGATTGAATAGCCATGAGATTATATTGGTCCATACACTTTTCTCAGGTTTCCCCATTTTCCCACATTTTAGGCAAGTGCTTGGGAAAATGGGAAGATTTTGTTGTTGTTGAGATTGTAAGATTTTGAGATGAATACTATTTTTCTTTATTTATAGTTCAAAATTATTATTATTATATTTTGTGGGGAGAGCTGGCCAGTTAGCTCAGTTGATTAGAGTGTGGTGCTGATAATACCAAGGTCTGCAGTTCAATCCCTGTACTGGACAAACACCAAAAAAAAAAAAAATTAAATAAAAATGATATTTTGTAGGGGAGGCAACTTGCTAAAATGGTTTTGTGGTTTACTTAGTACTGTACTGTCCAATTCAATATAGCTAGTGAGCACCTGAAATGAGCCTAGTCTGAATTGATATGCTCTGTAAATGTGAAATAAATACTGGGTTTTGAAAGCACAACACACACACAAAAAAGAATGTAAAATATTTCATAATTTAAAAACATTGATTTTGGATATATTGGATTAAAGCAAATATATTATTGGAATTAATTTCACCTGTTTCTTTTTACTTGTTAGTATGTCTACCAGAAAATTTAAAACTGCACATGTCATTAGCATTATATGTACTTTGGGAAGTGCTGAATATTAAGAGGAGAATAGTTAAGGGAATTTTTTTTTTTGTCTTTTTTCGTGTCCGGCAACGGATCGCAACCCTCAGTGTTGTGCCCGTACCGGACCGGGACCGGCAACGGGATTGCAACCCTCGGCGCTGTGAGCGGGAACTGGTCTGTATGTAGGATCCGAACCCTTGGCGGGAGGGCCGCCACGCTCCCAAGCGGCGCACTGTAGCAGTGCGCCACCAGGCCGGCCCCTAGTTAAGGGAGTTTTTAACAATTACAGCAATGATGGCGAAGCTTGACTTATTCGATGCTGAGGAGTATTGCTGTGATGTTTGAAACTGCAGTAACAAAAGGAGTATAGCATTGACTCAAGAATCGGAGATTGATGGAAGGAAGCGTCTAGCTTAGACTCCCAATCGTAGTGTTTGTGTTCAGTAAACGTAAAGGAGGCCTGAAATCACTTACGTAGAAATGTAAGATTATTTAGTAAACAGTTTACGACTGGTTAACTGTTGGTAATATATTTGAGTTTGAGCTTTATTTTATATTTCCCCCCAAATAAATTCCAGATAGATTAACAAAATAAATGTAAGAAATGGAACGATTGAAAAGAACTATAACATCATCTAGTCAAATGTGTATTTGATCTCAGAATAAAAACAGCACAAGAACTGCTTTTATTATGTATTTTATATATAAAGGAAAAAATTGAGCTGACAACAGAGAAATCTAGTTCCATTCCTTTAAAGAAATGTGGTAAAATGAAAAGTTGAACAAGTCAGATATATAAACAGGGAATTCACTGCAGCAATTCCTGACTCCTTGAAGGTATAAGGTTCAGAGAACAGTATTTAATGCACATCAGAACTCTGTGAATTCACATGGACTTATTCTGCCAGTCTTCTGTTCATTAATAGGGTTGCCAGATTTAACGAATCTATGGAGCATCCAGTTAAATTTGAATTTCAGAGAAACAACAAATAATTTTTAGTATAAACAGGTGCCATGCAATATTTGGGCTTTACTTTTACAAAAAAAAATTATCTGAAATTCAAATTATTTGGGCATCCTGCGTTTTGTCTGGCAACCCTAGGCCTGGGAATCCTAGACCCCAGAATGCAGAAGGAGAAGGAAATAGTAGAAATTGAGTAGCCGTGTGGCTACGCATGGCAGAGAAGTGACCTGGGTTCAACTGCCCTGCAAATAGGCTTTCAACCAATTGCCCCCTTGAGGCCTGTACCTCATCACTGGCTCCTGGAATATGGTGTACCTCTGTGATCTACGCCTGTCCAGGATTCTGCACAATCAGCTGGCTCTCACATGATGCAGGCAGTTAACAGACTGTGAGAATCCAGCCCTAAGTCCAATTTACCACATCTTCTTCATGCCATCTTCTAAAATGCCTTTGTCGTGTTTGTTGTAGTTCCCTCTGTGTCCCTTATACTGTGAGTTTATATACCTACTTTATT
>NW_007783687.1:0-493 GCF_000696425.1 Galeopterus variegatus
TGGGGCGCGGGAGCAACACCGAGGGTTGTGATCCGTTGCCGGACACGGAAAAAAGACAAAAGACAAAAAATAAAATAAATAAAATAAAATAAAATCAAGTTTCTATAACTGATGTTACTTACCTATGGGTCTACTATTTGTGTTCATCCAGGAATCATTTCTCATTTCAGGTCAGAGAGCTTGTTTCAGGAAGTATTCTGTATTTAAATGAAATTAATTTCACTGACCCAGCAGCAGAATGATTTTCACAGTCACTATTCCTTATGCTGATGTATATCCGTCCTTGCCTGCCATCTCCTTCATGAGCACTGACCCAAATTTGTTGTTGGGACCCAGGAGACAGCTTCTGGCTACTGAGAAACTTGGTTAATGTGCTTGGTTTTCAAATGGAACTTGGCCTCATTTAATCCATTCTCTCAAACCTGCTGTTGTAATGGAAAGAACATTAAAGTAAAAGCATATGAAAATTAGCTAGAGAGATATGTTTTATTCT
>NW_007783687.1:2505-2850 GCF_000696425.1 Galeopterus variegatus
CAACCCCACCACGGCCACGGAGCCTTCACGAAAGAATGTTAGAAGAAATTAAAGCAGTGAGGAAGCTGCGGCCTGTCTCACCAGAGGAAATTAGACATAGCAGATTAGGTGAGTCCACTGTCCCCTGTACTCTCAGTCTCGAGTCATCCACCGGGGAAGGGGTCTTTATGCACCCAGTCACATGATAAAGACGGTGCAAGGCAGAGATAATCCACGCAGTTGTCATTCCTTGTTCATCTCTCTCTCACTCACTTGCTCTTGCATGCTCTCACGTACACACACACACGCTCACACTTACTTGAAGTCTGCACTTGAAATTTACAGAATAGGACATTCTTTCCCTAT
>NW_007783688.1:0-414 GCF_000696425.1 Galeopterus variegatus
GAACTGATCCGCTTTGACCCTGGGACTTCACACTCACTAGCTGTAGTAACCCTGCTGTGCTTCACCCTATTGCTTGGCACTCATGGTCCACTGGGATCCAAGTATGTGTGCTTCTTGGCTTGAGGCTTTCTGTCGCCAGTGCACGGGACAGGCAGAAGTACTGGGAAGCTGGCACCTTACAAGCAACCCTTAGCCAATGATAATGGGACTTGAAAGATAAGTACTCCAAGATTCCTGCACCTCAGGTGGGACAAGGTATGAATGCATTCCATACTATTTCCAGAAGGCCCTAGCAGAACTGGATCACCCCCCACCCTTGACTGTAGCAGTAACCTGCTCATCATTGCACATACCCTGTCTTTCTTCCCTCCCCTTCCTCACTCCCCTTCCTGGGATTGCTTTCCAGATAAAATC
>NW_007783688.1:2370-2850 GCF_000696425.1 Galeopterus variegatus
ATTAATTCTTGACACCTGGCTTCACTCACCCCTCACACCCACATGCAATCCATAATCAATTCTGTCAATGCTCTCCACCACCTTTCTCCAATTCTGCTATCATCACCACCGCCCTTGTATACACTACCCACAGCAAAAACTTTTCAACTGGTCCACATCCACTCTAGCCTCCCTTCAAACTATTCTCTACCCTGCAGTTTTTAGAAAAGCCATTTTGAAACACAAATCTGACCATGCCATCGTCCTGCTTAAAACCCATCAAAGATTTCTAATTAGTCCTGGAATAAATACAAACATCCTTACCTTGACCACCACGATCTGACTTCTACCTACCTTTGCTGCTCAAGTCTTACAGTTTCTGTTTCAGCCACATGGCCTTTTTTCAGTCTCTGTTCACCATGCTTTCTCCTACCTCAAGGCCTCTGCATGTGTTGTTCTCTCTGCCTGGAATTTTTCTTATTTCTTCTGTCTAATAACCTC
>NW_007783689.1:0-565 GCF_000696425.1 Galeopterus variegatus
AACTCACATTGCTTGCTTGAATGCCAATTGAAGGATAGAAGTCTAAAGATTCCAATGTGTGCATTTGTAAAGTGGCAAATTTCTGAGCTTTATTTGAAATCAAATAAATGAACACTAATGGGCATGCTGAGAAAATTTTTAAAAATAGATTTTTAATGGATCCTTTCCACCTTGAGTAAATAGCCCTTCATCACCTTTGCAAAGCTTTATTTTATTTTATTTTTTTAATTCGTAAAACAGTGTTCTTTAGTGTCATCAATTTCACAAATCTTCAGAAAGGCCTTGAAAAATACCAGCTATCGTATATAATTTCTTGGGGTCTTTCATGTGCATACCTAATGTAGGTAAATGCTGAAAATGTTCAAAGTTGTAATTTGTGTCAGAAGAGATACTGTTCTCTTTCCCAGCTGCATTCTAAACTGTTCAAACCCTGGTCACTGGAACCATCAAGTAATCAAAAACAACCCAGATGCTGAACCTCCAGTTAATAACTCCTCAGGGTATAAGTCTTATCAAAAAATCAACTGGGATGATTCTTTTTACTATTATTTTGCTATTTTTTTTT
>NW_007783689.1:1896-2850 GCF_000696425.1 Galeopterus variegatus
CATGGGTTTCTCCCTTGAGTCTTCTCTCTGGCACCACAGTGTCCACCCTCTCTATTCATTGCTCAATATAGCAGTAAGTCTCAGTCCACTCAGAACATCATGGCAGCCTTGGCTTCCTCTCTGACTCTCTTTCTGCATTCTTCATTGTGAATGCCTCTTGCGACTTCATTCCATACTCATATGTGTGGTAAAACCTTTAGAAAAGTACCAAGGAAATAAAATTAGCAAAAGAAAAAGATGGGGAAATAGACATATGTGGAAAGATACTGGGAGATAGTAATCCAGAGACCACATCCAGAGAATACAAAGTCTGGGCACAAAAATAAACTCTTACTCATGATTTCCTATGTTGTGACATAGTAAAAAGAGCAGCAGCTTTGACTCAGAAAAAATTTGGTTTATATTCTTACCATTAGTGTCTCCTTGGATAAGTTAATTAATTTACTGAGCTTGTTAACTCATCTGTAAAATGGAGATGATAACACATGCTATAGTACAATTTTGAAGATTAACTAAGATGTTTTGCAAAGCATCTAGAATAATTTCTGACAGTTAGGAAGTGCTTGTAAATGCAGAACCCTTCTCCACATTTTATTCTCCAAAGAAATCTATAGTTTATGAGGATAAGCAGAAAAGACTCTATCATAATGCTGCCTTGGGTTCATTGTCCCCCCAAAACTCAATCCCCACTGTGATGGTGTTAAGAGGGTGGGAAATCCTATTAGGGTAACTGAAAGGTGGAGCCTTGAAGAGGTGACTAGATTGTAGGACCATGCAGTAGTGAACGGATTAAAAATAGTGGTCAGGGGCGTGGTTCTGAGAGCTTTAGAAGGGAAGCACGAAGAGTCTGCTCTCTCTGCTCCACCGTTTTCACACTGTGATACTCTGCCGTCACTGTCACCACCACTGAGGCTCTCACCAGATGTGTTCCCTGGACTTTGGACTTAACAGCCG
>NW_007783690.1:0-303 GCF_000696425.1 Galeopterus variegatus
TGCTTCCCAGATTTATTTCACCCCAGAATCATGTTTTCAAGTTAAAAACCTATTGTTTAAATATGCTGGAACTAGTGTACCTAAAACCTACAATGGAAAGCATACATGCAGTGCCATGCCATATTTTGAGCTGACAAATTTAAAAAGTAACAGCTTCCTCCTCATCCTTTCATTTATATTCTACAGTATTAAGCACTTACTGTTTACAAAGACCTGGGTTCATTTGACTTTATCCCACAATCTCAACCTTTAGGTACTGTCCAGTCAGCACTAATAAAGAGAAAAATGTCACAACAACCCTGC
>NW_007783690.1:1998-2850 GCF_000696425.1 Galeopterus variegatus
GGTCAGGGAACACAGCACAATACTTTAGACTAGTGGGAAAATGAAATTCTTCTCAAGACCTTGTAGACCTGATGGTGCTATCAATTTTAAAATGGATATAGTGCTTTAGGAGGTGTGTGTTTCATACTAAGTGACGATGGACTGAATTATAATAGCTTTGGGCATTCTCTTGAGAACTTAATGAATGAGTTACATGAAATGTTAATATCACTAATATCAGAGAAATTACTTATTTATTACTATCATCACATATTACAAAGCAGAGCTTCAAAAATCCTTGACCAAAAAATACTTTAATCATATTTTAGTGATGGTCTCAAACATAGGAACAAGCTAGCAATACTGGCCTAAAAGGAAAAGACAGACAACAGAATTAATTTAGCTCCCCAAATTCTTTCTGTTTAATTGTTAACCAATCTTGTCATCTCTATATAATCCTGCATCATGTGAAATAGTATCTGAACCTCCTTTAGCAAAGTGGATAGTGAAGGGGTCTGTAACTCTTGATGCAGTTTAAAAACAGATAGACTGTTCCAGGATCAACCTACATGTTTTACTATGAGATGAAGACATCTATTCATACATAATAACAATGTGCTAAATTCCAGAATAATTGATGTGGCATTATCAGTGCTTGGCAATGATGTCTTGGGAAGCTTTCAATTCAAGAAGATAATCTTTGAGGGGTGTGTGTGTGTGTGTGTCTGTGTGTGTATGGATGAATGGGTTGACAGACACACTTTTTTACAGTGTTTGTGGGTGTGTGTGTGTACATGTATAAAAACAGTGTATGAGTTTGCTAGGGCTACATTAACCAAATACCACAGACTGAGTGGCATAAACAACAGAAAT
>NW_007783691.1:0-1711 GCF_000696425.1 Galeopterus variegatus
AAAAGTTATTTAACCTCTTTAGGCTCTGATTTTTCTCATATGTAAGATGTGGATAGTAATTCCCTCTCTAAAAAGTTGTAAGGATAAAGTAAGACATTTATAAAGTGCCTAAAGGAGCAACCGGCATAAACCAGCGCTCAATGCATGTTAGCTTTATCCTACCTCCTGTAACAAACTTTATTTTTCTTCTTTCTGAAGAAAGAATAGATGTATTTAGTTAGTGTAATAGTTGTAAAACAGAACACATTTTGAGGTGATGTCTATAGGAGATAAGTACATCCTGTTTTCTTTCTTATGCTGTTTAAAACATAGAGTGCTTAACCCTGACTTTAATGGGTTATTGGAGATGCAGAGAGGGACAGCCTCCATGTCCAGCTGTGTATGTTTGAAATAAGGGGCACTGCATTTCTCTGAAGGACACTCTGGGGCTCTGCTTATTATTCGCTGTTCTTTGCAGTGAACTTACAACTTAACATTTGCTAAGGACTCAGTCTGTATAAAGTCTGAGCTAGGCCTTTCCATGTACACCGACTTCCAGATCCTCTAACAACTTTGTAAGCATAAGATGTGGAAATGGGAGGGTTACAGAGCTAGAGATTGTCTGACCCAGGATTGCAAACTTTCTGTTACTCTTTTTACAGATTTCAGTTCCTCATTGTGGCCTGAAGGTTCTCCCTATTCCTGCTACCTCCCCATTCTTCTTTCATAGGAGTTTCCCCCAATAAATATCATACATGTGTTAATCCTTTCTTGGCATCTGCTTCTGTGTTGACCTGAATTGACACAGGTGATACCAAATGTGTTTGATAAATCAGGTGGTAAGAAGGGGCTTGGGGCCTGGCTCACTCATTGCCCAGCAGGCAAGGAGGACTGCATCTTGAGAGGAACATAGGGCTTTCATATTCCCCGGTGCAAGGTGGCAGTCCAATTGCTGGACATTTCATAAGTAGTGTCTTTTGGAAACATCTCAGTGGAGAACACCTTATAAGTGTGATGATTCAGAGATTTGAAAGGGAGATGGGGTGGGGAGAGCAAGGACAGCAGAGTTGGCTGGTTATCACTATCACATTGATGCTTTGCAGTGGGATAATGAGAAACTGAGGGCCATTAACAAACAAATGCTAAGCAGGAAAGCCAGAGCTTCTTTGTTAGCTTTAAAAAAAAGGCTCTTATCTCCCGCACTGGAATAGTGAACAGCTGAAGAACAGACTCAGGACTTGATAAGTTAGAGTCCCACCAGCTCCAGAGATAGACACTCAGCCAAAGTAGGTCTCTTATGGGCTGTGGTTGGGAAAACCTGGGATGGAAACATTTGGGTAGATGACCCCAGAGGATTTTGGCTCTGTGGACATCCCTGAATGTTCAAAGTCTATTGGTCCATTCCTCCACAGTTATAGGTGGCAATCCTTCAGTGTAGAAGATAAACCTTTTGAGGTTTCAGGGACCTGCCACTTCAGTAAAGTTTTTAGAGGCTCAGTGGTTAGGGACATGGCAGAATATCCACTGCAATGTGAAAGTCAAATTGCTGCATCTTGCACCCCATCACAAGAAAGGAAGCACAGCACGTGATAGGTCTTCTTGGATCCTGAAAGTGACACCTGCTATAGCTAGGAATGCTGCTGTAGCCCATATGCCTGGTTACACAGAAAGTTGTCAACGTTGAGTGGGCATCAGAGCTGGAAAGAGCTTTGTAACAGGTCTAGGCTACAGA
>NW_007783691.1:2639-2850 GCF_000696425.1 Galeopterus variegatus
GACCATGGGGCAACCAACTGACCCTTCCATTATGAGCTAATTTCTGTCGTATTGGCCAAGTCATAAATATGGATGGGCCCAGCAGTAGTCTATCATTAGATGGAAATGTTACACGCAATGACAGAGAGCAAAAATAAGCTGCAAGGCAGACAGCCCAGACCCCCATATCTCCCACCACAGCCACACTGGTGATGCTGCCAGAGATTGCACC
>NW_007783692.1:0-2850 GCF_000696425.1 Galeopterus variegatus
AATGTTTCTGAAATTACTGAGTGAATGAACCAATGAGTGAGTAATTGTTTAAAATATATAGTTTGCCTTCAAATAGCTAGCAGCACATTTTCAACTTATTTTTAGGTAGGACTTTCTGAAATTTAAAAATTTTAAGCAGACACATGCACTCTGTAGGTAGTGGCAAGCAGGAGATCAGTGATTTAGCTTTTCCAGCTGAATGACAAAAACTTCCCACATCCCCGACAAATCAATAAAAGAGGTGTTAGTTGCCACTCCAAGAAACGCAGTTGAGTGTGGGGTCCCTTTAATATGTAAATTCTGTGAGAGGAGAGCTGGGGTTTACTCTGTTGTGTGCATTACCCATCGCACCACATGGAGAGACTATCTCTGCCAAGTTAGTCTCCAGCTGTGAAACCTCGCTGCTGATCATGCGTAGTTGAGTGTGGGGTTCCTTTAATATGTAAATTCTGTGAGAGGAGAGCTGGGGTTTACTCTGTTGTGTGCATTACCCATCGCGCCACATGGAGAGACTATCTCTGCCAAGTTAGTCTCCAGCTGTGAAACCTCGCTGCTGATCATGAAATCTTGAAATAATACGCACACAAGTGTTTCCATTTTAGAATAATGGGATTTGGAAAAATGAAAATCCTTTTCCACTAAGTTAAATTTGAATGTCATGTAATTTGTGAGCACCAAGGGACAAGGCATGACAAGGGTAATTAGTGACATTGCATATGAGGAGAGAGTTTGAGTGGAAGTATTTACAATGGTTTTAGGGTGCATCGAAGTATAGAAAGTAAAAGAAAGCTGTCTGGGCTGACAGCTGGCTCAAGTTAAATTAAGTGTCACTCAGAATATTAACTTTTAAATACTATATAAATAATCATGCTCTGCATTATTTCACGAGGCAGTTTGAGACTTTAACTTTTAAGATGTGATTTCCACCTAAGGCTCCCCTGTGTGTATTTAGACAGATGATTTAACCATTTTACAAGGGAGCTTTGCAATCATGTAGTTTCACAGATTTAAGAAAAATGTATTACATTTTTACAAACATCAATCTCTGTGCAGACTCTTCTCCATTCTATGGGATGTTTTGGGGAACGGGAAGGTAGGGGGTAACATCAATTACAAGTTTGAATGTTGTGTGTATATGATTGTAAAGACACTATAACCTGTTGAGTTTCACTAAGCAAAGCCATTGGGGACGGAGATGACCCAAACGGTGACTGAGAGTCTCTGCGTTCCTAAATAAAACATGGCCTCGTGCCATTTTCACCCCACGACACGGGAAGGCTTGTGAAGCTCACAGGTGTGCTGGAGTGGATGTCTCTAAATCCCTTGTCAATCACAAGTAAACGTTCTTAACATTATAGGATCCTGGGTTCTGGAACAACGCATTTCCCCTAATGGTTAATGGGCTAAGTCATTTCAAACATTGGTTAATATCTAAGGTCATATTCTTTTTCTATATAAAGTTCACCTTAAAACTTGCTAAAGACCACATGACTAACGCCAAGTAAGAACTACAGCAAAGAGTGCTAGAGGGACATCTGTCCTAAGGTCCCCTCAAAGGACCAATGACAATTAAAAGTTAAGCACATCACCCAAACGGACAGGCCTGGGGATGTGAGACAACTCTCTTACACTCTGGTCACAATTTTAATCCCAATTAGAATAGAAATCACCAAAAATTTGTTGAAATAAACATATTGTGGTTGCAAATTCACGGTTCCCTCTTTATCATTTACGACCTTGAGGTATTACATGAGCAGACCAAATATCGCACGGTGAGCCACGCGTTGGAAATGATTTTGATTGTGAAATATCTGAACCAGTCCCCGGCACAGGAGGCTACAGCTGGGGAAAGCGACCCGGGAGCGGGACTGCCCTCTGTGGTAGCCGGGGCCGTTTGCTTTTTCCTCCAGGAAAGTGGCCACACCTGGATTAAAAAACAAGCCTGTGCAGAATACATTTCAGGAAGAAGTCAAAGCACAGAGCGGGCACCTGCCGTGGTACTGGGACCGACTCCAGAAGCCTGAGAAACAGCGCACTTGCCTTCCCGCCGAGCAGGACAGCAGCTCCTTTTCCCGTGTCCATGAGCAGCAGGACAGCTGTTTGCATGGATGATAGATCCACACGCATTTAGGTGGATGCTTCTGTCAGAAATGCTCAGCCTGCACTTGGTGGGGATTTAATACTTCAGAATATAAAGGGTTGCTTAGATTATAAAGATATATTCAAAATCTACTATAGCGTTAATGTAAATTGTATAGTATTAATTACGTTCTATGGGGATATGAATTTATAAAAGGCTATAAAGTAATATCCTTAATATTCAAGTATTAAAAAATTTCTGTTTTCCATAATATATTTCTTATTATTCTTAGCCTTAAAATGCTTATTCTGCAAAGGAATTTTGGAATAAAATAGGAAATGAAAAGAAAAAGGGAGTGAAGTGTTCCTTCAGGATTCCAAATGCAGTTTGAAAGGATGTGGCATTGCAGAACTGTCACGGCGTATTAACGTCACAGCCTTTGTGGTAGTCGTCAAAGTTCCTGACTACCAGGTACTTCATTAGAAAAAAACAAAAAACACGAAAAAATTGCTGACTTTGTAGGGTGCCTTAGAAATGAGAATTAGTGTATGTAATCGTGGAGGTCAGTGCCCAGCACAGGGTAGCTGTTCACTAAATGACCATTATTTTACATGCTCTTCTTGGAAGTCATGGATTGGAAATGAGAACTAGGCATAGTCGGTAAGAGAATTAACGTGTACAAAAAATAAAACATACGTGGAGGCAGAAGCAACCAGAGACTAACGTGGCGGTACCGAGAGACAGAGCAGTGCAGCCGGGCTGAGGACACC
>NW_007783693.1:0-1006 GCF_000696425.1 Galeopterus variegatus
GGAGACATGCTGGTGGCTGAAGCCACATGCCTCTTTCTCTTTCACACCACCTTGCTTTGTTTTTGTGCTTCATAGGGTCCTCACCAGGCTCCTGCTGCCCTTCCATTCTCTCCCACCGATGCTCTTCCCCATGCTTTGCTGTCCTTTCTTTGCTCTGGTCCCTTTCTGTGGGAGGATTGTATGTTGGGCACCTCTAGTCCATCAACTTGCCCTGCCTACCTCTCCCTGGGGTGGTTTTCTTTATGTTTTTTGTTTGTGGTTTGTTGAAATTCTTGGCTTTTTCTTTCTTGGGTTTATAGCTATTATCAAATTTGGAAAAATTTTATCCACTATTTCTTCAAATATTTTTCTGCCTGCCCCTTGCCCCTTTTGGGACTCTTAATTATGTGTTTATTAGGATCTTCAAAAAGTTTATTGAAAGATCGTACTATCTTTTAATTTCTCCATGAACTTTGATGTACCCTTGTATTAGACCACTTGGTATTGTAATGTTCTTGATATTTTGTCCACAAATTTTAAGCCTGGCTGCCTTTTCAAACTCTGATCTCTGACTTCTCAGTGTAGTGAAATCACTGGACTCTGGTTTGGCTCCCTTTCTCTGAGCTGTGTCCTGGACATTGTGTCCATGCTGTGATCCAGGACAATTGGAAGCCTTGTCTCGTTTGTTTCCCCTTCCCTTAGAGGTTACCATCCTATGCTCTGAACACAGTTATTTTACATTTACTTCTAGTTTTCTTGTTATTTATAGCAGGAAGGCAATTCCCACAGCAGTTAATCCTTCATGGACAGAAGAGGAAGTTTCTCCGACTTTATTTTTAAGCAATTCATAAAATTCTCTTAAGTAACTGATCTTTTCAAAATACATATTAAAACATATGATCATAGTGGCAAATTTATTGCATTTAGGGTAAAATCTTGAGTCCTTTCCCTGGCTTAGAGGCCCTGTGTGATCTGGCCCTGTATTTTCTTTGTAGGTGCGCTCCCTTCACTACTGTTTCCTCTGCTC
>NW_007783693.1:2222-2850 GCF_000696425.1 Galeopterus variegatus
TACTGTATTTCTAGTGTCACAAGATTGGTGTGAGGGATAAAAGCAGAAGGAAATGACACTTACTGAGAGTTTGTGTTTATCACTGTTGCTATAATCCTTGAAAAAGTGTAGCACAGAAGACCTACCATATTCCCGCTTTAGAAGTAATGACTATTACTTTTTAGATTTTGTGAGACATTCTAATTGTAGAATTTGGAAAATGCAGGAAGGTTTTCTTGTATCTTTTAGTCTTTGTTGGTTAATTGCCTTCTTCCCATAATTTTTGATGTGGACCTAAGATTTTAGCCTTAGCTCCCTGCCCTTTTCATTAGGACTCTCCTTAGCCATTCTTACCCTTGCCCATTGCTTTTCTTTCAAAGGTATGTTTTTAATCTCAGTGTTTCTTCTGGACTCCAAACCATGTACCAATGCCAACATGACACATGACACTGTCACCTAGAGATCTGACCTATGTCCAGAAACAAATTCATCATCAGTCTTCCAAACTCATTCAGCACCTACATTTTCCTATCCCAGGGACTGGTACAAATATCTGCCCGGTTGTCCAGTCCAGAAACATAGGTATCATCATGAACTTCTCTTTCCTCTTCCCTGTAACTGTGGTCAAATTACTACCACTAATCAAATG
>NW_007783694.1:0-379 GCF_000696425.1 Galeopterus variegatus
TTGTACATATGCCTGTACCCAGAAACCATCACCATAATTAAGGTAATAAAAACATCCATCACCCCCAAAAGTTTCTTCATGCCCCTTTATTTTTTTGTTTTTGTTTTCCACAGTTTGTCCTCATGAGGATGAAGCATGACTCCGGTATGTGCCCTGGGTCTGAGGGGTGACCAGTGGCAGCTCTTTGTTGGTGGGGAGTGGGTCAGAGCTTGGATGTATGGTTGGCACATGCACACTCACTAACATGAGTCCCCTCGCTCTGCAGGACGAGCTGGAGGTGTGAACAGAAAAGGGGCGGGCTGTGAGGCAGTTATGGGTCTCCTCAGCCCTGCAGATATTAGGGGCGGGCTTGGTTCTGCCCTCTTGATTCACCCTCTGG
>NW_007783694.1:2457-2850 GCF_000696425.1 Galeopterus variegatus
GTGCCCCCTTCAGACTCTTTCCACACCATCATAATAATAGCAAATCATTATATAGGGGTTGCCACATGCCAGGCACCATTCTAAGGACTTTATATTTCTAAACTTACGCAACTTCACCAAACCCTATGAGGATCTCCCCTTCTTAAGTGTGGGCAGCACATAGAGACTTTCTTCCAAAGAGTACAGTCAGGAGGGGAGAGGGGTAACTTTACAGTGGAAAAACCTGACAAGCACAACCTCAGCCAAGCAATCAAGGTAACACCAACAGTCATAAGTCATGTTCATAGCAGGAACCATTGATGAGATGTGATGAGAATGGCAGCTTCCTCCCAAAAACCCATAATCCCAGTCTAATCATGAGAAACACATCAGACAAATTGCAGTAGATGGGCA
>NW_007783695.1:0-275 GCF_000696425.1 Galeopterus variegatus
AAAAGATATATAATTTAACTTCTATGTATCTTACTTGCTGCATCTTTATATGGTAATAAACGGTATATATAAGGTTAATCTGTGCATAATCAGTAAAATTAATTGAATCATCAGTGGAGTATTTGAATCAAATTTTCTGTTTGACTATAATTTACTTTTTTAATTGAAAGATAAAAGAATGTAAGACCTAAAATTGCAGAGTATAAGGCTTGGCTTTACAGCATGAGAACAAATAAACCTATGTAATGGGATCATGGGTAAGCCTCCCTTGCAGA
>NW_007783695.1:2413-2850 GCF_000696425.1 Galeopterus variegatus
TGGAAAGAGGCTTCATTAGCCTTAAAAAAAAAAAAAAATATATATATATATATATATATATATGTATATATACATCTCAAAGAGACAAAGGGAGCATTTACAATGACATGTTTTAGAAAGTAAATGCTCTAAGAGAAGAATAAAGACTCTTATTCTTAATTTGTATTTGCCCTTTAACTGCCAAGTTGGATGGCTCTACCCTTTTCAGTCTCTTCCCCTGGAGCACAAGCTGTGAGCCTTAATTTCATTCAAACACAACTTTGTAAACTTATTTGGGTCACTGCATGTCAGGTTTTTGTAAAACTCTCTCGCAAAACTACTAAACAGCACTGTAGTGGATTGAATTATGTCCCCCCAAAATTTGCTGAAGCTTGAATTGTCCCCCAAGTTTTATGTATTAGAAACTTAGCCCCCACTGTGACTGTTAAGAGGGTGAG
>NW_007783696.1:0-2850 GCF_000696425.1 Galeopterus variegatus
CGGGAGCGCTGCCGCACTTCCCAAGCGGCGCACTACAGCAGTGCGCCACCGGGCCGGCCCCCATGTGTACACCCTTCTAACCAGCTAATTGTTACTTTACCTCCACCCCATCCCCTGTACCCAGTCCTTAAAACAGATTTGTTTTTTCTCTCGGTTGCAAATTAAGTCTAAACCAACAAGGAATAAAAAAAAATCTGTTTGCACTACAGTTAGTATAGTTGCCTTTTCCACAGCGAAATTAATACTATCCATTATTTCATAAGTAGTTTTTCTTCTTCTTTTCCTTGTCCATCTTTGCCTAGAAAAAATATAATGGCTTGTTTATGAAGGGAGACTCCTTAATGGCTGCACCTGAAAACTAAAAGACAAAGCCTAAGCTTTGAAATGACTACATTTAAAATTTGATTGTGGTCCTAGACAAGTTTTCTCTCTACAGAAATTCTCTTTGTGAAGGACAAATTTCTTTAATTCTTCTATTTATGTATACTCAAGTAAGATGCCTCATACATGCAATTCAATTGACTTACCTCAATAGTTGTAATTATGAAGAATATGCTTTAAAGTCTATTTAGTTTTATCTAAATGTAATTATATCCTCTGTAAAGAGATACCAGGACTAACAGCACTTTTGTTTTCATATCATACATTCAAAATTGTAGTGACAGTCAGAATAAAGGCTGCACATAATTTACTCATAGTTTTGCTTGGATTATGAAACTGAATACATGGATGTAAAGTACACAGGGAGGTGAAAGATATTTTAGGCAGAGACAGCAGCATGTGCACAGGCATGAAAAGTTTGAATAATTACTCATAGTTTTGCTTGGATTATGAAACTGAATACATGGATGTAAAGTAGACAGGGAGGTGAAAGATATTTTAGGCAGAGACAGCAGCATGTGCACAGGCATGAAAAGTTTGCTGTGTCTGAGGAACAGAAAGATTTTGTTATGGACTAAAGTGGATGGTTGTAGGAAGCAATAGATGCTGCAACCATTGATCTCCATGTGAAGAAACTGAGCAGGTGCAGAGATGCAGTCACCATTAAAATAAGCCTAGTATGTCCTGCTCAGGATACAAAACACTATCTTTGAAGCTTGATGGTAATGATTAGCCACAGGTGAATTTATAGTGTAGTAACATAATAAGAATTACGTTAAAAGAGAATTTACCCTGTAAACAAAGTGTTATAAATTGCAGACGAATGCACCTGAAGTCATGATGTAATGATTTTTTTAAAAAACATACAAAGCATGATATATATGTTATATAAGGACTTAGGAATGGGAATAAAGTGTACAAGAGGGATTAAATAGATATTTTACAGTTAAAATAGGCCTGCTGCATATGGAAAGCTTAGGAATGGCAAACTAAATTGATCAACAGGATGAGAAGAGGAATGAGTCGAGAAAACATAGTTTGAGCAAATGTATTAATAGTGTTATCACTAAAATGACCTGCGAGATCTATTTCAAGGCTCAACACACACAACCACACGCACTGATGCACTTGCATGGCATCTTCCTTTCTAAAAGCTTACTTCTCTGCATGTTTGTTAACAGAAAAATAGCCCTATTACAGTCAAAAGAGATACTAGGAATCTGACTCTGGGATTAAGTTAGGAACATGGAAGAATTGTTTTCCCTAAGTTACCTGTTTAGCCTGTTGCTGCTTTTACCTCCAGTCCTTGTCAACTTTGCTTATTATCTGTTAGAGCTTCTTTTGAATCATATGCTTTCATTGACCAATGAATAAATGATGAGAAATTATGAGTGGCATCTTTTCAGTTTTATAGAAACTATAAATCAAAGTCAAACAAAGCAACATTTTAAATCACTGGTGTCCCTGACAATGAACACATTTCAGCATCAAAGAACCAGCCCTTTGACTCTCTTTGATTGACTACATTCCACATATTCAGGGAAAAATCCATTGGGGACTATGCAGCAATTATGAAGACAAGTATGATGTTCTTCGCAGGACATCGTATATTATAGCCACATGAAGATAACAAATTGTCTAAATAAAGAATATAAGACCAGAGCTCAAAAGCAGCAGAGTCTGATTTGGATCTGGGAATCTTAAGCATATAGATGGCAATTAAAGCCTGGGTTGTGCATGAGATTTTCCAAGGAGATAACCAGAAAAAGAAAGAGAGAGAGAGAAGGAGAACTAAGATTAGCTCTGCTAATTCAAGCTTTTAAGGAATATATAAGGAGATGATAAAATTTTTGAGGAGGTTGAAAAGGGTAAAGAAAGGAGGTGTCTCAAAGTCTAAGAAGAGAATTTTAAGAGATGAGTGCGGAACAGCACATGGAGTTGAAAGATGATGAATTCTTTAAACGATCCACTAAACGTGACAACAGAAGATCACTGGCAGTCTTATCAAGAGGATGAGCAGTATAACGTTTCCATGGGATGTTGTCTTCAAGAGTGCTTTTTTGCTTTTTAAAATATGTGGTCTAACATGTTTCAATGAAAAAGGATTACGTGGATGATAAAAACTTAAAAGTTAATGTGAAGTATGTTTGGAAGTTTCATATAAAGTTTAACATACACTTCTATCCTTTGACCCAGTAATTTCACTCCTAGGTATTTATCCAAGAAAAATGAAAACATATGCCCATGAATAAGTTGTGATTACAAACATTTACAGCAGCTTTGTTCATAATAGCTAAGTCTGAAAACAACCCAAGTGTCTATCAACTAGAGAATGGATAAACTAGCCGTGGTATATTTATGCAGTGGCATAGTTCTCAGCATAAAATGCGACAAGTACTGATAAATGCAACAAAACTAAATCTCAGTAACATTACATTAAGTGAAAGCCGCCAGACATAAAAGAGCAAC
>NW_007783697.1:0-340 GCF_000696425.1 Galeopterus variegatus
AAGAAATCACAACCACGCTGCAACTGGCTCTGGAGGAGAAATGTGGAGAGAACTCAGGCTCCTGAGCTCAGCGCAGAGGCGTGGAGTCAGCAGAGACACACGCTTTCACTGGAAGTTGATAAAGACTATTTCTTGGCAAGGATTTTTGCCAGGATCATATAGTGGAGTTCCCAGTGAAGAAACCGTGTGTTCTGTGGAAATGAAAGAGGTGGTATTTCAAATTGGTTTCTAGACCTCTCTGATAATGTGTGAAGGAGAGGTTGAACGGTTGCCTCTGTGTGGGCTGACAGGGTGGCCCTGATGCTGTCACAGACGGACGATCTCAAGGGCACCGCCAGTG
>NW_007783697.1:1899-2850 GCF_000696425.1 Galeopterus variegatus
TGCTCTTTGGTTAGGCATAATCCCTGAAAGCAAAATATGAAAGCCAGGAGCAATTAAAGAGCACATTAGTAGGTTTGAGTATGTAAAAGTTTAAAAGTTTTGTAGGATAAAAGGCACCATAATCTAAAAAGTTGAACTGACCAAATGGGAGAGAATATTTGGTTTTTCTGTAATAGTCAAAGTTTTAAAATTTACATAATAATTTGTGACTTCCTACAAATCAATTTTTAAAAAAATAAAAAATAAAAAAAAGCAAGTGGCCCCAAAGCAAAATGGGCACGATGCTATGCAACTATTGAGACATATTTATATTAAAAACTTACATATTGCTTACCATTGGGACATATTTATATGAAAAACTTACATATTGCTTATCAAAATTTTATCTGTAAATTTAATCTAAGAATTATGGACATTAAAAAAATCTGTGAACCCTGAGAGGACATGAACTTCCAACTCATACAGCATGAGAAACACTAACGATCCACAATATTTGAAAATATGCTGAATATGATCATGAAAATGAAAACAAACATGAGACAGCTTTTGTAACTCACTACACTGGAAATCATTAAGAAAACAATGTCCCTTGTCATCATGGCTACAAGAAAATATGCACTTGATACCCTATGGAAGTGCACTGATAAAGACTTTCTAAAAAATCTTGGCAGCAGTTTGGCAGTCCTAAAACTGAGATCCAATATTATGTGCTACCCTGACATGTGGCAAAACCAGAAAGGCTTTGAATGGCCTAACCCAAGTTCCCATCCTGCAACAAGGTCCCCTCGCCAAACCAGCCTCCTTACCAAGGGGACCAGGCGCACATCCTGCTTGTAACCGAGGAGAGGGTTTAGTTCCCTGCCAGCCTGTGGAATCATCCAGACACGTCTGTCACACCCTCCTGGGAGAGCAGGAGTCACCTCACCCTCTTGCTACTACAAAGCCTCACCT
>NW_007783698.1:0-998 GCF_000696425.1 Galeopterus variegatus
GAAAAAAATACAAGGATAGAAGGAAGGAAGGAAGTAAAAAGGAATGGAGAGAAGAAAGAAAGAAGAAAGGAAGGAGAGACATAAGAAAGAGAGCAGGAAGGAGAGAGAGGGATCATGAGGGGAGAGAAAGAGAGAGAAAGAGAAGTAAATGAAATTCAAGTCCAAATACAAGATGCTAACAGCAAATACACACAAAACATAAAGATGACAAAAGTGTCAAAATATATTTAATACATAAATAAAAATATGTTATATACAATTGCTTACTTACAATATTGTTATTACAAATATTTAAAAAATAATATTATAATTGTTATAAATGTACATTAATATATTAAATACATCTTATTTATCACAAATGTGATAAATATGTATTATATACTATGTAGTAATATGTGTATATTACTAAAGATAGAATAAGCATTAAGTAAAAACCTTTAGTAGGATAAAGAAGGGAACTACTTAATGTAACAGGTACAATTTATCAGAAAGATTTAAAAGACTAAACTTGTTAAACTCCAATAAAGTAGTTTTGACACAAAAATGAAGAGTTGTAATGAAAATTTAATAAAACTAAATCATAATAGATTATTTTAAATACTTCTACTCATAATTTTAACTGTAATATTAAGGAAGTCAAAAATTATATATGGTAACCTTTCAAAAGATCTCAGTAAAAAATCTTATTATAGTAGGTATATATAAAATATTGCAAATACTTAAGAATTCAAATTATTTTTAATTACATAAGGAATATTTATAGAGATTGACAGTGTAGTAGGTCATTAAACAAATCTTTATTTTCAAAGATTTAGAATCATTTAGAATATTTTCTCTGAATAAAATGCAATTAAGATAAATAATGGAAGAGTACTTAAAATATGTACATATTTAGAAATTAAAAACAAAGTTTGAAATAATCCATAAAAATTCACGAATAAAATTCTAACTACTTAAAATTGAGCCAAAATAAGATCATAAAAGATCAAAATTTAAAG
>NW_007783698.1:2489-2850 GCF_000696425.1 Galeopterus variegatus
TTTTGCCATAACCAAAATTAATTCAAAATGGATTAAAGTCTTAACTATAAGACCTGAAATTATAAAATTATAAAATCATATAATGGAAAACATAGGGAAAACACTTCAGGAAGTAGGGCTGGGTAAAGATTTTATGGATAAGACCCCAAAGCACAAGAAACAAAAGAAAAAATAAATAAATGGGAATATACCAAACTAAAACTTTCTTCACAGCAAGAGAAACAATCAAAAAGGTAAAATGACATCCTGCAGAATGGGAGAAAGTCTTTGCAAACTATACATCTGACAAGGGATTAATATCCAGAATATACAAGGAACCCAAGCAACTACACAGTAAAAAAACAAATAATCCAATTAAAAA
>NW_007783699.1:0-1579 GCF_000696425.1 Galeopterus variegatus
CCCCAGGGAGAGCATTAATCCATTCATGAGGGATCTGTCCCTATGACTCCAACAGCTTCCAGCAATGCCACATTAGGGATCAGACTTCCACATGAGTTTTGGGGAGACAACTCTATCTCTATCAGCAATGAAAATAAAGACACACTATATGAAAACCTGTGGAACACTGCAAAAGTAGTACTAGGAGGGAAGTTCATAGCAATAAATGCTTACATCAAAAATAGAAAGATTTCAAATAAACAACCTAACTCTACACCTAAAGGAACTAGAAAAAAAGAACAATCCAATCCCAAAGTAAGTAGATAGAAAGAAATAACTGAGATAAGAGCAGAATTAAATGATATAGAGACCCCACAAATAATATAAAAGATCAATGAAACAAAAAGTTGTTTTGGGCGATGATAAACAAAATAGATAAACCATTAGCTAGGTTAACAAAAGAAAAAAGAAGAGAGAAGATCCAAATAACAAAAATCAGACATGAAAAAGAAGACATTGAAATTGATTCCACAGAAATACAAAAAAAATTTGAGATGACTATAAACAACCATACTCCAACAAATTTGAAAACCTGGATGAAATGAATAAATTTCTGACCCTGTGCCCTGAACCGGCACTGTGCGGGTGGGCACCCCATTGCCAGCCAGCAGAATCATGGCTCCACATGGCTCCCTCAGCCCACCACCTTGGACCCAGGCAGGGGGGGAGCCCCAGGCCCAGCCCCCATTCCCTAAACCAGCACTGCAGGTGAACCCACCCATACCAGCCAGGGGAACTGTGGCTCCCTCACCCCACCACCTTGGACCTAGGCAGGGGGGGGAGCTCCAGACCCAGCCCCCATGCTCTGAACTGGCACCACAGGTGAGCCTACTGGTACCAGCCAGCAGAACTGCACAGCTCCACATGGCCCCATCACCTTGCCGCCTTGGACCCACGCAGGGAGGGAGCTCCAGTGCCCCCACACTCTGAACTGGCACTGTGCAGGTGAGCCCTCCAGTTCCAGCCAGCAGAACTGCATGACTCCGCGTGGCCCCCTCACCCTGCCGCCTTGGACCCAGGTTGGGGGGAACTCCAGGTCCCACTCCTGTGCCCTGAACCAGTACCACGCAGGTGAGTCCACCAGTGGCAGCTGGCAGTAACACCAGCCAGTGGAACCATGCAGCTCCACGTAGCCCCTCATTCTGCCTCAGACCCAGGGGAGACCACTAGCCTACAGTTCTGGCCCACTGAGTTTGGCCCATCAGAACTCCCCGTGCTAGGGGCTCATTCTATGACCACAGAGTCTAGAATGGGAACCAAGGTGGTTTAACGTAACCACCACCACACCTACTGTCAAGCAAAGACAACTTGCCCCCCACAGTAGCAACCAAGGCCACTCCACAGCCAACCTCAGTGTAATAGAAGAAGCAACCCCCCTACCAAATGATGAAGCATCAGTGAAAAAACACTAGAAGCACAAACAATCAAGAAGAAATGACACCACTGAAATGATACAGTAATGCCCCAAAGTCAGACTCCATGGAACAGGGAATACTTGAAATGTCTGAAAAAGAATTTCGAGCAATGATCTTAAGAAAAC
>NW_007783699.1:2544-2850 GCF_000696425.1 Galeopterus variegatus
AATCTACAAAGACATTAATACCATAAAAAAGAGTGTAGCAGAACTTCTAGAAATGAAAGACTCACTCATTGAAATAAAAAAATATGACTGAGAGCTTGAGCAGCAGGGTAGAGAAAACAGAAGAAAGAATTTCAGAGCTTGAAGATGGTCTTTTTGAAATAAGTCAGGCAGACAAAAAAAAATGAAAAAATAATTTAAAATAATCAGGAAAACCTACGAGAGATAGCATAAAACCTCAAGTGCTTTGACATCCAAATTGTGGGTATTCCTGAAGGGCAGGAGAAAGGAAAAGGTATCAAAAACCTA
>NW_007783700.1:0-818 GCF_000696425.1 Galeopterus variegatus
ATTTTTTCTGTTTTCTTATGTATTTATTTCTCTTTGTCTTCATTATTGCTTACTGTGGTTTCCCTTGGACATATTTTGTTGTTTTCTCTATTGAATATTTGGAATATTAATTTCTTTTCATTTTTCCTTGCTTATTAACTTAGACTTTTTACCTGGGAACTGAGAACCAAATACCTGAATATTATAATATGTAGTATATATGTGATATATATGTAATATAATATTATGTATTATGTATATATGTGATATTATGCAATATAATATGTAATACAGTAACTGTACAAGACGAAGACATTTGTGTCTATATATTCATCAATTTAAATATTTATGATTTTTTTTTTACTCAAAGATTGTTTAAGAAAGATTTCAGAAAAAATTCTCAAATGGTAAAGTGCCTAGATTATTTTAAATATCCACTTTTATTATAATGTCGTGAGTAGTAACTTTTGTCCTTTCATGGGTTGACATTATTTCTTTGGTCTATTTTATCAGTGTTCTGTGGGCACATGGACTCACTGTGAGCCCTAACATGCTGTCCAATCATGTCATCCTGGTAAGAAAAATTTCCTCAGGAAGCTTTTTTTTAAAAAAAAAAAACACTTATTTTCATTTTTCTCAGTTGAAAAAAAAGATATCACTCCCAGATAAAATTAAATTGGAAAGCACATTTTTTCCTTTGCAATTTTGATGATGATGACACCTCATAAGTAAAAGACGGTGAGGAAAAAGAAGAGTAAAAAGTGAACAGAAGAAAGCCAAGGTGAGAAAAGGAGGAGAAGGGAGCTGGACAGGGCGTGCTGGGTGCACGTTCAAGCAGG
>NW_007783700.1:2458-2850 GCF_000696425.1 Galeopterus variegatus
TTTTCTCCCGCATGTGCTTTAGAGATGTCCTGTACAGCTGAGGGGCTGTACTCAGGGGGCAGCGGGTTCTGGGCTTCCCTGAGAGGCGACAGCCAGCCTGGCCAAGCATCCCCTTCACTGCTGTCCGTTCTGCTCTGTCTTATTTCCCTTTTCCCTCCTGCTCATGCCCTGGGACTGCATCTTCCAGATAAAAGCAACCGCTTTTAATTCTTATCTTAGGCTCTGTGTTCTATGGGACCTAGTCTGAGACAACTACTGCTTGTGAGGAACGGGATGATTTTAGGGTTGTCTGCCTGGCAGCTGCTCTGACCCTCAGGGTAGATCGAGACCTGCAGAGAAGACTCCTGTGTGTCTTGGATTATGGTGACTAGATTATAATGATTTATAGGCAA
>NW_007783701.1:0-282 GCF_000696425.1 Galeopterus variegatus
AGGAATGGTGTAGAAAGGTGTGCCAAGTGTCTGACACACGAGCAAGATGGCAAAGAGGTGGATGGTGGGTGGCTGTGTTAGAACTGTGAGGGACAGGGGACACAGGTCAGGTTTCGTTCCTACTAACAGCTATTTATCGCTAACTATGAGGAGTGGCTCTTGCCTCCCTCTTCCTTTTGAAGCCCCTTCCCCAAGTGTGAGAACAGAGAGGTTCCCAGAGTTAGGTGCTAAAAGTCCCTTTTTGTAATTATCCCTGTCCCAACTCCCAGCCTTGCTGCTGTG
>NW_007783701.1:2063-2849 GCF_000696425.1 Galeopterus variegatus
GACTGAACAAAGATGAATGAATGAGAAAAGTTGGTCAATGGCCAATCGGGACTAGTGTGTCTTCTCGTGCTTCTCTTAGCCACTGTTTGGAGTGCTTGCCCAGGTGGTGGCAGGACCTTAAATTTGCAGACCTATGTCAGAGAGTTGAGCCAAAGGGATGAGTCTGCTACTGACATTAATTTATTCAACAGGCTGAGTCAGAAAACTAAGAATTCATCTTAAACCTCTATCATCCCTTTCTGGAACACATGGGTTTATTCCTTCACTCATTTCACTAGAAAACATATATATGGTACTTACTGTGTGCCAGGCTCTGAATTAGATCCTATGGGAAAAATGAGGACAAGTATTACAGTCCTGCCTGTAAGTGGCTAACAGTCCAGAATGAAAAATACAAGAACACCCAAATAACATACAAAGGACACTGTCAGCTGTGTACACAAGCAGTGCAGAAAAACAATGCTAGACAAGTCCATCAGAGGAAGAGGTGATTTCAAAGAGGGGTATCTGGGAAGTCGTCATTGAGTGGTGGGCTTTAATTCTGACAGATGGGGAGGAATTCTGAGTGAATGCGAGTGTCTGGAGCACCTCCTTGCCATCCTGTGAGGTGAGCACCTCAGCCCAAGTCTTCTTTACTACACAGACCTTTCAGCCCCTAGAATATGAACACAGAAGAAGTGGAGAGGAGATCCACAGCACCTTCCCTTCTTCACACTTCTTGTGATTTTTTTTTTTCCTTGCAGCAGACAGAAAAGGGATGAGAGAGCAAATTCTGGTCAAAAAATG
>NW_007783702.1:0-508 GCF_000696425.1 Galeopterus variegatus
AATTACTGAGTGCACAGTAGTAGGTACTTTAGGAGATTAAAACAAAAACAAAAACAAACTCGCCCATAGTTTTTCCCTCCATGAGTTTATACTATACTCCAGGAAAAAATGATACATATAAAAAGTGAAACTATGTTATAAGACACAGTAGAAGAAACGACACTAGGTGGTATATGTCTAAGGACCAATGGAGAGGTGTGGGCCAGAGCACTAGAAGCTCAGAGGAGGAGGAGTGGTCAGGGAGGGCTTCATGGAAGGTGTGGCAAGCACTGATGGGACATAAAGAGACAAGAGCCTGGGAGAGGGATTCCAGTCAGGAGGCACAAGGTGCCTTCCTTTTTTCTGAGTATAACCACAGTCCCTGCCTTTTTGGATTTGGTAAAAAGAAATAAACAATAAAAGAAGAGTGAAAAAAAGAATAACTGCAGAGTGTGACATGAGGCAAGCAGATGAGAAGAAAGAGGGTGGAGGGGTAAACAGCAATTCACTCTGGAGTGACGTGCACCAC
>NW_007783702.1:2509-2849 GCF_000696425.1 Galeopterus variegatus
GTAGAGACTTTGGTCTTGGCATCTGTGAAGCTGAAACTGCGCATCTGGTCTCAACTTCCCAGCCCTGGGGCTTCAAAGGAGATTCAAATAATGACCGCCCTGGCTCTTCCCTCCCCACATTCCATTCCCACCCACACTTCAGCTCTCAACTCAGCCCCTCTGTGCCCACCATGTTAAGGAAAAAAGCTAGAGGTCAAAGATCTAGCATTAAAACTTGGTTACCAGTTGGAAGGTGGAGAGAGCTCTGGTATAGTTAGTTTCACAATCACTTACCTCATGCACTTTATTGCTGGTATTGTTTTGAATTAGAATTTAGTCTTTGTGATATGACGCCAGAGTC
>NW_007783703.1:0-431 GCF_000696425.1 Galeopterus variegatus
ACATCTTTGGAAAATGAAAAAGAAGAAAGTTGAGGCTGCTTACAAAGAGAGAAAGAGAGGTGGCCTGGCATGCTTGGTACTAAGACAGGAGAGCAAAGTGCAGCTCTAACAGAAAAAGAAACAAAAAAGGGGACAGGCTTCCTTCACCCCACCTTAAATCCTGCCCAGCCTCCCCACATCCAGGGAGCATTTTGCATAGGCACCAGACTTGGTGGAATCTGCAGCTCAAATTGTTCTCTCTCTCCAGAGCCTTTATTTGCATTTTTGTGGATGTAACTTTAATTTAAGCATCACCTCTTTCTCCTGGGACCGAGTGCCTCTTGGTAGAGGAATCATAACCTCACAACACTCTCTCGAAGTCATGGGATTTAATTGCTTTCCTTCAGGACAGGAAAACAAAGTTATTTAACATTTCTTTGCCACTGCTGCTC
>NW_007783703.1:2332-2849 GCF_000696425.1 Galeopterus variegatus
CTTCATCAACAGAATGAGGTGAAAGGACAGAAGGGGCCTTTGTGCTACAGGGCTCACATTCTGCATCTCTTAGAAACCTATGCCACTGGCCAGAAGCTTTCCCAAGTCAAGCAGTGATGGGAGAGTGCTACTGAATACCTCCTACAACTGACAGCTACTCTGTTTTCAACAATCACGTGAGGCATACAGCACTTCTGTGTGGTCTGAGTATTTTCAATGTCTCTCTTTCATAAACTAAATAACATTCTTTTAAAATTGCAAAATTCATCAGGCAGTGATGTGGGCTTAAGAATGCCAATTAAGGGCCGGCCCGGTGGCGCACTCGGTAGAGTGTGGCGCTTGGGAGTGCGGCGGCGCTCCTGCAGAGGGTTTGGATCCCATGTGGAGACCGGTCCGCTCACTGGTTGAGCGTGGTGCGGGCACAACACCGAGGGTTGCGATCCCATTGCCGGTCATGGTGCGGGCGTGACACTGAGGGTTGTGATCCCGTTACCGGTCACGAAAAAAGACAAAAAGG
>NW_007783704.1:0-839 GCF_000696425.1 Galeopterus variegatus
TGTGAGGGCCTTCTTGCTGTGTCATCCCATGGTAGGAGGTATCACATGGTGGAAGGGCAAAGAGGGTGGGAGGGAGAGCAAGAGGGGCAAGTCCACTCCCATGCTAATGGCATTACTCCATTTGTGAGGGTGGTACCCCATGGCCCAAACACCTCCCAGTAGGCCTCACCTCCTAACACTGCACATTGGGGATCAAGTTTCCAACACATGAACTTTGGGGGACACATTCAAACCATAGCATATGATGAGGCCAACAGATCAGGGGACAATTGCCATTGAAAAATAGTCTGTAACTCACAGTTCCCAAGAAAAGGGGGCACACCTTGCTGTTCAGGGTCACACAGGGAAGCACCAGGATTGGTCAGGAGGCAGAAGGAAAGGGAAGGGGACAGCAGTAAGCATGGGCACGAAACTTTATTGTGGTTTTTATGGGCAAGGCAGGCTAAGCAGACTTAGGATTGGATAGTTGGAAAATTTTCAGCAGCCTGTGGGGCGTAGGGGCTATCCCTAGTTGTCCTGTAAGTGGCCCTGGGATGATCAGGACAGGGGAATATTGGCCTGCAGTGTAACAGCCAGACAGAAGAGTTGGGGGCGCTGAGTGGGTTGGTTTGCATATGAAAGGCATACTCCTGGGCAAGTGGTTTGCTCTTTGCAGGAATTAGCTAACCCAACTGAGGCAGTCCATCCATGGTCAGTACAGCCCCAGATGCTGGAGAATACAGAACACTAGAAAATATAGTTAATACCTGACTGTCTCAGAGATCTTGTAACTGTGGTTCCTGCTTGCTTAGAGGCTGCACTAGATGTCTTCTAAAACCATGTTTCTGGGGCCGAGCCCG
>NW_007783704.1:1735-2849 GCF_000696425.1 Galeopterus variegatus
CCTGCTTGCTTAGAGGCTGCACTAGATGTCTTCTAAAACCATGTTTCTGGGGCCGAGCCCGTGGCTCACTTGGGAGAGTGCGGCGCTGGGAGCGCAGCAGTGCTCCCGCCGCGCGTTCGGATCCTATATAGGGATGACCGGTGCGTTTACAGTGCTCACTGGCTGAGCACGGTGTGGCCGGTCTCAAAAAGGACAAAAACAAAAAACAAAACAAAAAAAAACATGTTTCTGTTTCATTCAGATTGTTGCCAAGTCTCTAAGCAAATTAAATTGAAAAGGAAATGGGAGATGTAGGCCTCGAGGGATCTATAGTAGGATTTGTCATGTTAAAATTTATGCTAACTCTGTAAAGGGGAGATATTACTAAAGGTAGGAACGTTGTGCTAGCTAAATATAGTAAACTAGATTTCTCACATAGTTTGCTAAGTAGACAGAAGTGACTTAAAAATGATAAGCAGAGGGCCAAGCCCGTGGTGCACTCGGGAGAGTATGGCGCCGCGGGTTCGGACCCTATATAAGGATGGCCCGTGCGTTCACTAGCTGAGCACAATGCAGACAACACCGAGCCGAGGGTTGCGATCCCCTTACTGGTCACAAAAAGGACAAAAAAAAAATAAATAAATGATAAACAGAAAACTATGAGATTACATATTTGGAGGTAAATAGTCAAAACTGTGAGCATCATGGTCTCCTAGGTGTTATTTAAAGTCAGAAAGAGATCTCTGAAGCTTCCAGTCCAGTGTATGGTCACCAACAAAAGTATCTATGAAGTGTTATTATTAGGAAGGGGTTTTGTAAATTAAGTGGAGAATCTTATCAATCATTATAAGAAACAAAACAAAATTTGTCTTTCCTTACCTGTGTAAGGAAAGTTTGCTTATTGCACTGCAGGTGAAAAGGTGAGCTGAAGAAAGCCCAGGGAAGAATAGCAGCTGTGAGCAAGAGAAGGGCAGGCCTTCCAATTTAGAAGTCAAGACTGAGAAAGTATATTACCTAAATCTATAATATCTGGCGAGTATTGATGGGTAGGATGAACTTAGATTTGTTTCAAATTCCTGAACACTAATAATTAAGGTGACAATTGTTGGAACTTAAAAAAAATGTTTAGAGGCAA
>NW_007783705.1:0-609 GCF_000696425.1 Galeopterus variegatus
TTTCTCTCTCATTCCTCTAAGACATTCACCCTTATGGTACATGTTTGTAAGTCAAATATATTATGCTAAAATGTCTTTCTCAAATTTCTTTTAATAATCAAGTCGTGCACTAAGGTACGTACTAGGTCATATTATTATCGTGAAATGTTTATATGTAAATCATTGAATACTTTTAGTATCTGACCTGGAAAAAGCATCATTGATTTTTATTTTCAATATCGGATTTGAAAGCTTTTATGAAAATATTACCCAAATAATAATGAATGGTTTTGGGAGAGCACCCAGAACATAATTCCTAAGTAGCTTAGTGTATTTTTCCATTTTGTTTTAATAAATCAGAATTTGAAAACAACATGAATTCAAAAAGCATCCTCTTTCAGATCTCATCAGTACTGTCAGGGAAATATTAATCCCTGTCTACAAGGTGCACAGTATCTGTGGAGGGCAGTGATTCTGATTCTTGAACATTGGAAACACCTGTGGAACTTTAAAAATCACGCTAATCTCTCATCCCTCAATTCAATTCTCTTTTAATTATTTTAAGTGGGTTTTAAACATGAGTATATCTTCACACCTATTCAGGTAATACTAATATGCAGCCAGGGTTGA
>NW_007783705.1:2378-2849 GCF_000696425.1 Galeopterus variegatus
AGAAAGAATGAAAGAAAAGACCACAACAATGTGTTGAACTTTCAGAAGGAGAGAACAAACCTAAAGATACTAGAGATGGGGGAGATGAAGGGAGGGGGTCTGGTGAGTAAATAGGTCAGGAAAAGGGCATAAAGAAAAATCATGATTTGTAATAATGACTATGTTATTAATAAACAATAAAAATTTTAAAAAAGAATGCAGAAGTGCACCTAGATAGGAGGCATGATATCTAGTGCTCCACAGAACTGTATGGTTACTGTAAGTGACCACAATGCATTGTATACTTTCAGTTAGCTAGAAGTAGATTTTGAATGTCCCCAGTGAAAGAAATGATAAATGTTAGAGGTAAAATAGAAAAAACAAAACAAAAAACAGTGATTGGCAGGTTTCAGGGGATGAGGGAGGGAGGGAAGGAGGAAGAGGTGAAGCACAGAGGATTTTCAAGGCAGCAAAACTACTCTGTGTGATACT
>NW_007783706.1:0-319 GCF_000696425.1 Galeopterus variegatus
TGAACAGCCTTACTGCTATGAATGGCCAGCCTGTAGTCATAAAGAGTGATAATGGAACCCAGTTTACTGGACATGGGGTTCAGAGGTGGGCCTCCCAGTTGTCCATTCAGTAGAAGTTACATGTACCATCTCATCCCCAGGCAGCAGGAATGACTGAATGGTACAACAGTCTTTTAAAAAAGCAACTAAAGCTATCTGCCCAATAGCCATCCCTGAAGGGGTAGACACGGCAGTTATGGCCAACAGTCAGGATTGTAAATGAGAGACCCCACAAGGGTGGGCCCTCTCCAGTGGAAGCTCTGTTACATAGGGCTGCAGC
>NW_007783706.1:1645-2849 GCF_000696425.1 Galeopterus variegatus
TCTTTTTGCCCATAGTGTTCTGGCTGCAGGCACTGCACCAGAGTCAACTGGGTACATACATGCATTGGTATGATCATCTATTGAATATGCACTGAACCTCACATCAGTATGACTACAAGATTCCCATGGAAAATCACACCAGTGATGACTACTAACTGGACATGCACAGCTAAAGGACAGAACTAGGGGACTAGCCTTAAGGACAAGCCTTAAGGCATATTGAACAGACAATAAGTTGTATGAATAAAAGGGTCATTTATCCTCACTAAGGGAACATCATGGAAGATTTTTAATGCATAGATTGTACAGTGAGGGACCCTGAAGGGGTGGATTGTGGGGAAAATAGAATAATTTAGTCAGGCTCCCTTGGCTTAGGTCTAGCTGGGGGGTTGAGCAACACATTTCTTGCAATAAAGTTGTGTGGGTAGAGTTAGTACACACATGGACCCATGCATCTGTTTAGTTATTGCTACTGTGTTTTCTTCAGTTTGTGAAGCAGAGCTGGCGGCAGAGAGCTCACATGTAAAAATAGAGCGTGTTTACTCTGCTGGCAGCTGCTCAGTTTCAGTTTTTCTTTGGACTTTGCCAGTAGCAGTTAAGTTTCTGAGTTTCTCTGTGGACTGCTTAGCTCATAGTGTTGTGTGTGCTGAATAAAGACTATTCTTTTTTCAACAAAGGTTCCAAGGAACTTTTTGCCAGTTACCTAGCTCATAGACCTGTGTGTGAAGGGTTTGTGAATGGGCTCGAGGGGTCTGTGAGCTACAGACCCTAGCCCTAGCTTGATAATTGGCATTGTTGGCAGGATTGTGCTACAGAAGGAAAGAGGAAATTTGCCAATGTACGAATCATTTTAGGAATTGTTCTATATTACTCAGCCACTGTCACTTCCTCTGGTCTTCATCTTCATAATTAAAGTCATTGTAGAAATTTATCAAATGTTCTTTTTCAGATGGTTCAGCCAAGAAAAGAGGTCTCAACTGCATTGTTAATCAGAATGAGTGGATATAACCAATTTCAAAGAAATTATCTATGTGAGGCGAATGAACTCTGAAAATATAATGGTGCCATCTTTTAAATTAGCTCTTTCCTAACTTCAAATGCTATTTGGAAAGGTGTATTTATTTCAAACATTTTATCTCCATAGACTGTTTATTAACCTTTCAAATATCAGATTATAGATAAGGCAATATAAGATACTCTTATA
>NW_007783707.1:0-2849 GCF_000696425.1 Galeopterus variegatus
TTATCTCCCTTTAAAAATATTTAATTTAAAAATAGTTGATTATATATATTTGTGGGGCACAGAATTCAATACAGGTGTACAATATGTTATGATCAAATCAAGAACATTAGTATATTCATGTTTACCAAACGTAATCAATCTTTGTGACCCTTAACTAATTTCTCGCTAATGCCTCTTCCCTTCCCCCTTTTCCACCTCTATAACCGCAGTTATGTTCTCTTTTTTTTGAAAATTCAATGTGTTATTATGATTGTATCTTTCTTTCTTATTTTGTTTCTTACTTTATTTATTTTAGCTCCCACTTATGAGTGAGGTCATATAGCATTTGTCTTTCTGTTCCTGGCTTATTTCACTTGATAATTTTCTCTACGTTCATCCATGTGGCTGCAAATGGCAGAATTTCATTTTTTTTTCTATGGCAGAGAAATATTTCATTGAGTATATATAATACATTTTCCTTATCCAGTCATCTGTCAATGGACATTTAGGTTGATTCCAACTCTTGACTATTCTAAGTAGAGATGTAATAAACATGGGAGTATAGGAATCTCTTTGACATGATGATTTCCATTCTTCTGGGTATATACCCAGAAGTGGGACTGCTAGATCATGTGGAAGATCTATCTGTAGTTGTTTGAGGAATCTCCATACTGTTTTCCATAATGGTTGGACTAACTTCTAGTCCCACCAATGGTGTAGGAGGGTTCTCCTTTCTCAACAACCTTACCAGCATTTCTTATTCTGTCTTTTTGATAGTAGCCAGTCTAACTAGGGTGAGATAATTTCCTAACATGATTTTTTATTTATTTATTTTATTTTTTTATTTTTTTTTCTGACTGGTAAGGGGATCGCAACCCTTTGGCACAGTGTGGTCCGCACCATGCTCAGCCAGTGAGTGCACCTGCCATCCCTATATAGGATCCGAACCTGCGGCCTCGGAGCTCCCAGCGCTGCATGCTCCCGAGTGAGCCACAGGGCCGGCCCCCAAACGTAGTTTTGATTTGCAGTTCCCTGATGTTGAGTGATACTGAGCATTTTTTCATGTGTCTGCTGGCCATTTGTATATCTTCCTTTAAGAAATGTCTATTCAGCTGTTTTGCCCATTTTTTAATTGAGTTGTTTTCTTAACGTTGCATTGTTTGAGTTCTTTGTATATTCTGGATATTTGTCCCTTGTCAGATGCATAGTTTGAAAATATTTTCTCCCATTCTTTAGGTTGTCTTTTCGCACTGATTGTTCCTTTTTCTGTGCAGAAGCTTTTTAATTGGATATATTCCCATTTGTTTATGTTTTTTTCATTGCCTGTGCTTTTGGGGTCTTATTCATAAAGTCTTTGCCCAGTCCTATATCCTGAAGTGTTCCCCCTGTGTTTTCTTTTAGGAGTTTTATGGTTTCAGGTCTTATAATTAAGTCTTTAATCCATTTTTAATTGATTTTGGTATATGTTGAGAGGTATGGGACTAGTTTCATTTTTCTATGTAGGGATTTCCATTATTCCCAGCACAATTTATTGAAGAGGTAGTCTTTTTCCCAATGTATGTTCTTGTTGCCTTTGTCAAAAATCAGTTGGCTGTAAATATGTGGATTGATTTCTGGTCTCTCTATTCTGTTCCACTGGTCTGTCTGTTTTTATGCCAGTACCATGCTGTTTTGGTTATTATAATTTTGTAGTATATTTTGAATTTAAGGATTGTTTTGATTCTGTCTTTATTTAATTATTTATTTTTTGCTGAGGATTGCTTTGACTATTCAGGGGTTTTGTTGTTCTTTATGAATGTTAGGATTTTCTTTTTTTTACTATTTCTGTGAAGAATGTCTTTGCTACTTTGAGGGGATTGCATTGGGCCTGTAGATTGCTTTGGAAAGTATGGACATTTTCACAATGTTAATTCTTTCAATCCAAGAGCATGGAATGTCTTTCCACCTTTTTGAGTCTTCTTTAATTTCTTTCAGCAGTGATTTGTAGTTCTTTTTTTTTTTTTTAAATTTTTATTTTGTCAATATACAATCTCCTTGGTTAATTGATTTTTAGGAATTTCATTTTTGGGGTGACTATTTTAAATGGGCTTTATTTCTTGATTTCTTTTCCTGCTAGTTTGTTTTTGGAGTATAAAAATGCTACTGGTATTTGCATGTTGGTTTTGTATCCTGCAACTTTACTGAATTTGTTTATCAGCTCTAAGAGTTTTTTGGTAGCATCTTTAGGTTTTTGTATATATAGGATCATGCCATCTGTAAACAGGGACAGTTTGACTTTGTCTTTTCCAATCTGAATGCTCTATATTCTCTTGCATGATTGCTCTGGCTAGTAGTTCCAATACTATGTTAAAAAGGAGTGGTGAGAGTGAGTATCCTTGTCTTTTTCCAGTTCTTAAGAGAAAAGCATTCAGACTTTCCTCATTCAGAATGATATTGGCAGTTGTTTGTCATATAAGACTTATACTGTGTCAAGATACTTTCCTTCTATACCTAATTTGCTGAAAGAGAGTCTTTGCTGAAAGAATGTTGAATTTTGTCAAATGCTTTTTCTGCATCTGTTAAGATAATCACATGTGTTTTGCCCTTGATTTTTTTTTTTTTTTTTGATGTAGTGTATCACATTTTATTGACTTGCATATGTTGAACCATCCCTTGGGATGAATCCTACTTGATCATGGTGTATAATTTTTTTTTTGATATGCTACTGCATTCTGATTACTAATATTTTGTTGAGGATTTTTGTGTCTAAGTTCATCAAAGATATTTGCCTGTAGTTTTCTTATTTTTTTATATCTTTGGCTTTGGTATCAGGTGAGGCTGGCCTCTAGGATCAGTTTGAGAGACTGACATCTGTTTCAATTTCTTGGAAT
>NW_007783708.1:0-319 GCF_000696425.1 Galeopterus variegatus
GGCTCTCCCACTGCAATGAGGCGGCAAAAGGCAAATTTGTCTACTTTTCAAAGAGTAGCTATGCCATTAAAAATAAAACGACCATCACAAATTGGAACCCTGCCTATTTCAACCAGTTTGGTCTGAGGTGAGGTTCAGCTACGCCCCAGGTATTAGCACAGGCCTTATTCAGAGGAAAGTAAACACTAGAGCATCTTGTGTTCAGTCCATTCACTGAGCAGAGTTGTTAGATGTTTGGGTACCAGTTGTGACAGCAGTTAGCCCACCCTAACTTATACATCTACTACAAGGAAGGCAACGTCCTCAAGGAACAAAAATA
>NW_007783708.1:2489-2849 GCF_000696425.1 Galeopterus variegatus
AAAGAAAATGGACCTAGCCAGGATGAATCCTGCCTGGCCTGCCTGGTGCTATGGAGCCACCTGTGCTTCTTCATGCAGTAATTTACAAAGTCATATCAAATTATTCCTCATTTGACAACTTGTTCTTTTGCATTGCCGGTTGTATTAGCCCATTTTGTGTTGCTATAACAGAAATACCTGAGACTGGGTAATTTATAAAGAACAGATGTTTATTTGGCTCATGATTCTGGGACAGCTGCATCTGGCACAGAACTCAGCTGCTTCTATTCATGGTGGAAAGTGGCAGGCAGCCGGCGGGTACAAGCAGATCACATGGTTAGAGTAAGCAAGAGAGAGAGAGAAGGTGCCAGGGTCTTTTAA
>NW_007783709.1:0-352 GCF_000696425.1 Galeopterus variegatus
GGGAATAACAGGTTAAAGCAGTGGTTTTCTACAAGAGGCAATTTTGCAATGTTGGAATATATTTTTGGTTGTCACATTGGGTGGAGGATGCTACAGGAATGTAATGAGCCAAGAATTGCTAAACTTCCTACCATGCACACGATAGCCCCCCACCAACAAAGAATTACATGCCTAAGATGCCAGTCATGCCACACTGTTCAGTTCTGGGTTCTCAGTATGCACGTTTTGAAAACTTTTGATCCATCTTCCCAAATGTCTTACAAAAAGGTTAGGCTAATTTACATTTCCAGCGGTTTCTGTGAGTTTTCACTTCCCTACATTCTCATAAACACTGAATGTTGTTTTATCACTA
>NW_007783709.1:2382-2849 GCF_000696425.1 Galeopterus variegatus
CTAACCTCCCACTTTGCTCCAGCCCTGGGTATCTGTTTCTTGAGCATGTGGCTGGCAGGTTGCACACAAACTCTAGGACTTTATGGATAAGTTTATACCATGGTGCAAATGCTGACTATGATCCTCATTGGATTTGCACTTTCTTGTTTATTCTTTCTTCTAAGGAATCTCCTTATTTTTTCTCAAGGTCAGATATGCGTTATAAAGAAGATCTTAAAATCTTTTGCATAGAATTTTTAGGTGAGAGGGATTCTCTGAATCTCTAGTTTGCTGTATGCCAAAAGTTGCAGTCCTGACATTTTCTCTATCTCAAATGTTGGAAATATTTTTGCTAGGTATCAACTTCTTTGTTAATTTTGTAGGATTATTTTAGAAAGGGAATGGTTTTTGCCTAGGATATGTTTACGAAATTCTAAACATAAAAAATCATTTATGTTTCTTCTGCTGTCTTATGGTAGTAGAAATTG
>NW_007783710.1:0-682 GCF_000696425.1 Galeopterus variegatus
GTCCGAAGGACTAATTACCTTTAGTATTTCTTGGAAGGCAGTCTTCCTAATGAATTCTTACTGCTTTTGTTTATCTGGGTATGTCTCCATATCTTTTTTGTTTCATTTGTACTGCTTTGCTGATATAGAAATCTTTGTTGACAGTTTTTTTTTTTTTTTCAGTACTTTGAATATGTCATGCCAGGGCCTTTGACTTGCATAGTTTCTGAGGTTTAAGTTAGCTTTTAATCTAATTGAGCATGCCTTGTACTGGATAAATAACTTCTAGTGCTGCTTTCAGTATTCTCTTTGTGTTTACCTTTTGGCGGTTGGGCTTTGTTTTATCTAAGCATCGAATTTATCCTACTTGGTGTTTGTTGAGGTTCTTGAATGTTCAGACTAATGTTTTTCATCAGGTTTCTTAAGTTTTCAGACATGATTTCTTCAAAAATTTTTTCTTGTTTTTTTCTTACTCTTCTTTCTTTTCTTTTGGAACTCCCTATCGACACTTGATGGTGTCTTACACTTTTCTGAGGCTCTGTTCATTTTCCCTTCCTCCTCCCTCTCCTTCTCCTCTTCCTTTTCTTCCTTCTTCTTCATTTATTCCTCAGGATAGAGCAGAAAGACCTTTCTTTATATTCACTGACTTTTTCTTCTTCCACTTTAAATCTGTTCTTGAGCTTCTCTAGTGAATTTTTTTTTT
>NW_007783710.1:1718-2848 GCF_000696425.1 Galeopterus variegatus
GGAGCGCCGCCGCGCTTCCCAAGCGGCGCACTATCCAGTGTGCCACCGGGCCGGCCCTCTAGTGAATTTTTTATTCAGTTATTTTACTTTTCAACTCCATAATTTATGTTTGGTCTTTTTATATTTTCTATCCCTTTATCGATATTTTCTATTTGTTTACTCATTCTCTTATTTTCCTTTAGTTCTTAGTTAATATTTTTCTTCATTTCTTTGAAAGTGTTTATTATACTAATTGAGTTAGTGTTTTTGTCTAGTAATTCCATCATCTGGGATTCCACAGAAACAGTTTCTGTTGACTGCTTTTCCCCAATTTATAGCCTATATTTTCCTGTTGCTCTGCATATCTCAATTTTTTTTGTTGTTGGAAAATAGACATTTAAAATAATATAATGTGACCATTCTCTGAATTAGATTCCCCCTCCCCAGGGTTTACTTTTGTTGTCGTTCATTGTTGTTGTTGCTGATTATTTAGTGATTTTCCTGAACTAATCCTGTAATTTCTGTATTCTTTGTCTTTTGTGGTCCCTGAAGCCACTGCTTATTTTGCTTAATGGAAGACACAGATTTCCTTAACTGCCTTGAATGAATAAGTCTCCCAGCATTTGTCAAGGTGCTCTGTTGAGCTGTGGAATGTTTTCAATGCTCGATTGGACCTTCACTCTGCCTGTACCTTCACTTTCTGCTTGCCTGAAAGTTTAATGTTAGCCAGAGATGAGATGGAAGATTAGTGTGTTCTCAGATTTTTCACTGGCATTTACACAGCCATGTGCATGTGTGTTTGCTTTAAGATTTGTGGAATATGTTGGAACTTTTCAAAGTATATATATATATATTTCATCCTCATTTTTTCTTTTAAGTTTTTTGGCTAGCCTTTTGTTTGCCCAAACTGGTTTTACTCTTAGACAGCTGTGATGTTAAACAGTTGCCATTATGTTGTTGTTCCATGACAAGTGCCCCAAGGACAGGGGTTATTCACATAAAGTGAGTTGTGAGTCAGGTCAAATAAAAACTATGAGAATGGAGCTGACCAGTGAGCTTCTGGTTAAGTAGTAGAATTTCTTTGGAACTGATGCGACAGAACCCTGAGTCTTCAGGTCTCTCAAGCCTGGTTGATGGGAGCCTTGCAAGCA
>NW_007783711.1:0-356 GCF_000696425.1 Galeopterus variegatus
ATTGCGAGAGACTTGTGCACATGGTAAAACAAGCAGTATGAAGAAAAGTAGAGTTTTATAGGAATTAACTAGTCAATATGTTCAATAGCAGGTTATGAGAGGGTTGGTCATCCCTTGAATTAATCTACATATGTTTTTGAGAACTGGGAAAATTACAGAAGAGGTGTTTAGCAAAGCTAGGTAATATTTAGAACATGACAAATGTGAAATTTTAAAGTTAGAGTACTGATACAAGTGATCGAACAAATAAGTGAGGGATATAAAAGAAATCTAGGGCCGCCCGGTGACGCACTGAAGAGTGCGCTGCTTGGGAGCGCAGCAGCGCTCCCGCCGAGGGTTCGGATCCCATGTGGAGA
>NW_007783711.1:1332-2848 GCF_000696425.1 Galeopterus variegatus
ACACCGAGGGTTGCGATCCTGTTACTGGTCAGTAAAAAAGACAAAAAGGAAAAAAATAAAATAAAAATAATAATAAAAAAATAAAATAAATAAATAAATAAAAAATAAAACAAATCTAAACAGGATTCCAAATAATTTAGGTAGCTCCCCCCTTCCAAATCAGGGAGGTGGAGTTTAACTCCCCAGACTTGTCAAAGCACAGAGTATGTATGTATGTGTGGAAAGGCAGGGGAGAAGGAATGTGACTACAGAAGAGAAACCTGGCAAACTGTCACAAGCTGGATGATCCAGAGTAACATCAGTGATGCCATGTTGATAGCATGTTCCTCTGATATGTTGAAAAGGGCATTTTATCTCTGTGGTGTTCCTCCCATAAATCCATAACCACAGTCTAACCGTAAGGAAAACAGACAAACCAAAATAAACATTCTACAAAATACCTGACTGATTTCTAACTGTCAAGATTATCAAAAACAATGAAATTCTGAGAAACCGTCAGTCTAATGCTAACAGCTAAATGCAATGTGTTTTAGATGGGATCTGGAAACATAAGAGATTAGATAAAATTTAGTAAAATCCAAGTAAAGTACAGAGTTTAGTTAATAGTAATGTACCAATGTTGTTTCCTCAATTGTGACAAAACAGATGTGTTATATACTAGGGTAAGGTAGTTAACAATAGGGGAAACTGGGTAAGGAATATAAATGAATTTTATGTACTATATGCAGCTTCACTGCAAATCTAAAATTGTTCCAAGTGAAAAATTTTATTGAATAAAAACAAGACAAAATAAACTCAAGCTTATTTTTTAAAAAATCAAGGAGTTCCAAATACAAGAAAGGAAGAAATTTCAGTAGACTATAACTCATAAAAGTGTAAGTGACTCTGAAAAAGAGCCTCTGGCTTTGAATGTTAGTGTCCTAAAAAAAAAAAAAAAAAGGCAGCAACACTGGTGTAGTTGACAGGCCATAATACCACGGACACAATACTTGACCAGTTCCCCAGTTATGAGCAGGCAAATGTCCTCCTTCTGGCATTCCTTATAGATGACAGTCAATAGTCCAGTGAGAGTCCAGTGAGAAAGGCCTCAGCACTGATGTGCTTCAGTTACTGACGAATTCACCACGTGGCTTCTGTAGAGATGCCAGTGTTGGGCTGAACCTGCTTCAAGACCTACCTTGTGGACTTTAAATGGAGTAGCGTTCTCTGCAGCATCTCTGGTGCTTCTTCCCTTTCTTTTGGTTTTGATGGTAGCCTCCTTGGAACTTTCCTTGGACATGACAATAAACTTAGAGGAAGACTCAGAAATAGGAAATGCAGGTTTCCACTACAGTGAGGAAAAGAGGATGACAGGTTGTGAAGTCACAGCAATATGTATAGAAAGGCAGGGGAGGAGGATCTATCTATAGTTCGTGTATTCAAATGATGTCTTGAGTAAACTCAGTCTCTGACTGAAATAAAAGCAAGGGGCAAAATGCAAATGAAACATCTCAAGTCCTAGTTGGCATCAACCACT
>NW_007783712.1:0-232 GCF_000696425.1 Galeopterus variegatus
AAGTCTATAAATATTTTTAAATACAATGCTTCTTTTTAAATATAAAAACACTGTATTTAAATAAAAATATTATAACCTACAGAAATAGTTAGAGAAAAAAATTTGAAATTGCCCTTAATTCTACCAGCCAGTGATAAGTACTATTTACATCTTATATATTTCCTTTCAGTCTTTTTGCTGTGTGGAAATTAAAACAAACATACAAACAAAAACCTAAAAAACCAGAAAGCAA
>NW_007783712.1:2322-2848 GCF_000696425.1 Galeopterus variegatus
TGGGGATACCAATTTATATTCCCACCAGCAATGTATGAGAGTTCCTTTTTCCCCACATCTTGCTAATTCTTGTTATTTTTTTCACTTTTTGAAAATAGCCATTGTAACAGGTGTGAGGAGACACCTCGATGTGGTTTTGATTTGAATTTCCCTAATGATTAGTGATGTTCAACACCTTTTCGAACTGGATTAAAGGCTTAAATGTAAGACCTAAAACCATAGAATTCCTAGAAGGAAATGTAGAGGAAAAGCTTCATGACACTGAACTTGGCAGTGACTTTTTGGATATCACACCAAAAGCACAGGCAACAAAAGCAAAAACAAACAAGACTGCATCAGACTAGAAAGTTTCTGCGTGGCGAACAACCAACAAAATGAAATGGCAACCTACAGAAGGGGAGAAAATATTTGCCCGCAATATATCAGATAAGGGATTAATATCCAAAACATGTAAGAAACTCTTTCAACTCAATAGCAAGAAAATGAATAACCCAATTTAAAAAATAGGCAAAGGACCTGAATAGAC
>NW_007783713.1:0-419 GCF_000696425.1 Galeopterus variegatus
TGTCGTGGTAGAAACTAGAACAGATATTTAAAATTTGTTTTTAAATATCCAGTGAGATGAGGAAAACAATTTATCCAGATAGTTGGATTTATCTCACCAGCCATTTCTTCAAATTTAACTGTTCCTTGGATTTATTCGTTCTTTGTGTTTTTCTTTATTTTGGAGGATACATTGTCACTGGAGGAGTGACATTTTCAGGCATAAAAGAGATCATAGTTCAATAGTGTGTTAGCTTAACACACTCATTTATTTAAGAAGACTTATTTCTGGACATATATTTTTGTGTTTTTATGGTTGTAATTTTGTACACATGGTTCTGTACTACCTACATATAAGAGTTCCAGTTCTGGATAAGATGAAATAAAAACATTCCAACCTTTCTCTTTCACTGAACACAAATATGAAACTGGATAAAATGT
>NW_007783713.1:2253-2848 GCF_000696425.1 Galeopterus variegatus
AAAGTTTCAGCAAAGAAATAGGAGGTGTGTAAAATTTCCAAATTGAAATTTTAATTTCAATCAATTTCAGTTTTAGAACTGAAAAATACAATCGCTTTCCTCCCCAAACCACCCACTCTGCCAAAAACAAAAAACAAAAAAAAAAAACTAATCTACTGTATGGATTCAACAGCAGAATGTAGATAACAGAGGAAAGAATCAGCAAACCTGAAGATAAATCAATAGAAATTATCCAATCTGAACAAAGAGGAGGAAAAAGATTAAAAATTGTGAAAGGATATCCCAGGATGGTGGGACAATAATAAAAGGCATAACATCTGTATCACTGAAGTTCCAGAAGGAAAGGGCTTGCCAAAGGACAAAATTACAACTAATCTAGTTAAAGATCTCAATTGGATTTATCATGATTCCAGAATCATGCAACTCTTTATTCCATAAAAAAGAATAAAGTATGCCAAAGAGCCAAGCAGAGGGGGTTGGTTTTATAGATGGAAATGGCTGAAGAAAGCAGAAACAAAGAACAAAAAGTAGATCGGTCATTTCAAAGTTACTTTCCTCATAAAGTGGGGACAAGAAGAACAATAAAAAAATAATT
>NW_007783714.1:0-503 GCF_000696425.1 Galeopterus variegatus
AATGAGCATCAGCTTTGGGACTTTTCCTGGAACTCCTAGGAAGTGGACATCTCCTTCCTCACGGTTGCTAAGCTGCCAGAATGTCCATCTGAGGCTGCTGTGGCCATCTCCAGGGACAGACTCCTGAGAAGGAAAACAGAGCCTAGAGACTCCTGACATCGTCATTTCAACACCTAAACTCAGCCATGACTCAAATAGTGAGTCCCCTATACTACTCAGTTCCATGTGGCCAAGGCATCCTATTTTTTGTTTAACCAGATCGAGTTGGATTCCCTTTGCTTGTAAACCGAGAGTGAACTACCACAGCGTGTCTTTTGACCCTGGGACGTGGGCCAGGCAGTCTGCATATACAATTCCAGTTCCTCCTATGAGGTAGGCATTATCATCCCCAGAGGTGAAGAAGACGAAGGAGGCGACATGATTCCACCAGGGTCACAGTAAATATCAGAGCTCAGATTCAACAAGTCCTTTGGCCCCAAGCCTAGAGTTTATTCCATTAATCT
>NW_007783715.1:0-1086 GCF_000696425.1 Galeopterus variegatus
CTAAGAAGGATAGAATTTCTGCCTTAGTTTTTGGAGTAGGTAGGGACTTTAAAAGCTCCTTTCTAGTAAGGGTGATGGCCTTTCGAGAAGGAGATAATTCAAATCCTAGATAAGTGACTTTAGTGAAGGATATTTGGGCTTTAGAAGGTGAAATGCGATATCCTCTGTCTGCCAGGAAATTAAGAAGGGAAGCGGTGTCGGCCAGTGATTGTTCCCACGAGGGACTACAGAGCAAAAGGTCATCCACCTACTGCAGGAGGGTTGACTGTGGGTGGGAAGAGTGAAAATATTTGAGGTCTTGGGCCAACACTTGGCCAAAGAGGTGAGGGCTATCCCGGAATCCCTGGGGTAGGACATTCCAGGTGAGTTGTTCAGAGTGTCGTGTGTTGGGGTCAGTCCAGGTAAAGGCAAATATGTCCTGGGAGGCAGGGTCCAGGGAAATGGAAAAGATGCATCTTTGAAGTCTAGGACTGAATAATGAGTTGTGGAAGCTGGGATCTGGGATAAAAGGGTATAGGGATTGGGTGTTAAAGGATGAATGGGAATAACAACAGCATTAATTAAGCGGATGTCTTGGACTAGTCGGTAAGACCCGTTTGGTTTTAAGGGCCGGCCTGGTGGCGCACTGCTACAGTGTGCCGCTTGGGAAGCGCGGCGGCGCTCCCGCCAAGGGTTCAGATCCCACATACAGACCGGCCGCTCACTGGCTGAGCGAGGTGTGGGAGCAACACCGAGGGTTGCGATCCCGTTGCCGGTCCCGGTCCGGTACGGGCGTGACACTGAGGGTTGCGATCCGTTGCGGTCACGAAAAAAGACAAAAAGGGAAAAAAAAAAAACGACCCGTTTGGTTTTTTTACTGCCAGGATGGGGGTGTTGAATGGTGAGTGGGTGCGGCAAAGGTATCCCTTTTTGAGAAGGTCCTCGACAATGGATTGGAGTCCATGAAGTGCTGTGGTGCTGAGTGGGTACTGAGATCGATTTATATACTTGGATCATAATAGGAACACAATGTGCAGAGGAGGGTGTAGTGGTGTCCCATACAACAGGGTTTACAGGATGTAATAGAGAAGGGTATGTTTCCTGATC
>NW_007783715.1:2086-2848 GCF_000696425.1 Galeopterus variegatus
ACCCAATAAGGGAATGGGACATTGAGGCATGACCAGAAAAAATGAGTGGGAAAAAGAAGGAACGCCTTCAATATGGCAAGTTAGTGGAGGCATTCTGCGGGGGTATATATGTTTTCCTGCGGGGGAGAAATGTTAAGTGTGGTTGGACCCTGAAACTCCTTTAAGACCGAGAAAGTGGCTCCTGTGTCCAGGAGGAAGGAGACGGGTCGGCCATTCACGACAATAGTTACCCTGGGCTTGCTTTTTGTGATGGTCATGGTCGGGAAGGAGCCAGGGCCCCGTCAGTCTTCTTCCTCTTCAGCCAGTCCCACCAGAGGTGTTTGAGGTGCTCGGGATGGCTGGGGCTTGTTAGGCCAGTCTCCCCTTCGGGTGAGTGGACAGTCGGAGCCCCAATGCCTCATTTCTTGGCACTTAGGACATGGCTTGATGGGCTTTCTGGGTGATGGGCAGTTCCTTGACCAATGACCTTCTTTAACACATTTAAAACAGGCACCAGGGGGAGCTTTGGAGGCAGAGGGCCCGGAAGGGCACTTAGAAGGCTGAGTAATAACTTTGGCCAGCATTTGGAGGTTGGCCAGATCAGCCTTTTGTTTGCACCGTTCCTTTTCCCGTTGTCGTTCCTCCTCCCTATTATGAGAGACCTTGAAGGCCACTGATAAAAGTTCAGTCTGGGGAGTAGCAGGGCCCTGTTCCAGTTTTTTTTAGCTTAGCCTTGGTGTCGGGGTAGGATTGAGCCAAAAAGTATGTCATGATGTGTGAGAC
>NW_007783716.1:0-2848 GCF_000696425.1 Galeopterus variegatus
ATCCGCTCCAAGACACATTAGAATCAAATTGAGAAAGCTCAAAGACATAGAGAGAATCTTAGAAGAAGCAAGAGAAAAGCATCAAGTCACCTGTAAGGGAGCCCCTACCAGACTAATGCAGACTTCTCAACAGAAACTCTATAGGCCAGAAGAAAATGGGATGATATATTCAAAATACAAGAAAAAAATTGCCAGCCAAGAATACTACACCCAGCAAGGCTATCCTTCATAAACGAGGGGAAAATAATGTATTTTCCAGACAAACAAAAACTGCGGGAGTTCACTACTACATGACCAGCCTTACAATGAATCCTCAGGAAGTCCTGCATCTGGAATCTGAAAAACAACAATCGCTACCATGAATACACAAGAAAGAACACAACCCATGGGTAGAACAAAAATGCATATAAGAAAAAGAAACTAAATCTTACTACCACAAAAAACCATAATGACAATGTAATAATGCCTCTGCTTTATTTCTCTTTTTTCTTGGTCAATCTAGACAAAGCGTTGCAAATTGTTGATCTTTTTAAAGAATCAACGTTTGGTTTTGTTGATTTTCTCTATTGTTTTTTAAATCCCTCTTTCATATATTTCTGTTGTAATGTTTGTTATTTCCTACTTATATTTCCTTTTGGTTTAGTTTGCTCTTCTTTTGCGGTTTTCTTAAGGTAGGAGTTTACATTACTGATGTACAAGGAATCTCTCTGTATTATTTCTTCCAATTGATTTGAATCTACAATCATTTCAATAAATATGTTAATTTAAAAAAAGAAAATATTCACAGTAATAAGTGCTATGAAGGTACTAAGAAATATAAATACATAGTGTCTATCCTTGAGAAACTTAAATTGCTGCCCATTTCTTTACTTCCTCTGGTAGAAAGTTTTTTTAAAAGAGTAGTCTATACTACCATCTTTAGTTCATTTTTTTTTCTTGCCTGTTCTCCCTTAAATTCAGTCCAAGCAGGCTTTCACCCCAACACCCACAAAAACTGCTTTTATCAAGGTCACTAAAGACTTCTATATTCCTAAATCCCATGGCCAGTTTTCATATAATTTGACCTATATGCAAGATTTATTTCTCCATCTTAAAACACTTTACTCATCTGGCTTCCAGGACATCAGATTTCTATTTTTCTCCTGCCTCTCTGAACATTCCTTCTCAAGCTCCTTTCCTGGTTCTTCTTCTTCATTTCCCCAAACTCTCCATGTTAAAGACCTAATGGGATAAATTTTGTATATCTTTTCTTTTATAACTAAGTGTATCCCTTTGGTGATCTCATCCAGTCTCAAGAATGTAAATATCATATATTTATAATATAAAATCTTAACTCCAGCCCATACCATTCCCCTAAATTCCAGACTTAATGTATCAACTACTTATTTCTCAAATTCACTTGAGTGTTCAGTAGGTAATTAAAAATTAATGCATCCAAAACTGAGACTGAAACTCTGAAACTGACTACCAAGTTTGCTTCTTTTTTTTTATAATATTATGCAATGCAGTTAATTGCAATCTTTATTCTCATAATTACTCAGGTTACAAATTTAGTTGTCCTCTTGAACTAATAAAAATGCAAATTAATACTAAAAAAAGCACAGTGTCTGATAATAGAAATAAATGCAATCAGCTCAGTTATTACAATAAATGTAAATAGCTTCAATATGGAGTTTAAAAAAAGAAGTTCTCAGATTGGCTTAAAGTCTGTATATGGGATCCGAACCCTTGGCGGGAGCGCCGCCGTGCTCCCAAGCACTGCACTCTACCGAGTGCGCCACCGGGCTGGCCCCTATAATATAAAATCTTAACTCCAGCCCATACCATTCCCCTAAATTCCAGACTTAATGTATCAACTACTTATTTCTCAAATTCACTTGAGTGTTCAGTAGGTAATTAAAAATTAATACATCCAAAACTGAGACTGAGACTCTGAAACTGACTACAAAGTTTGCTTCTTTTTTAAAATAATATTATGAAATGCAGTTAATTGCAATCTTTATTCTCATAATTACTCAGGTTACAAATTTAGTTGTCCTCTTGAACTAATAAAAATGCAAATTAATACTAAAAAAAGCACAGTGTCTGATAATAGAAATAAATGCAATCAGCTCAGTTATTACAATAAATGTACATAGCTTAAATATGGAGTTAAAAAAAGAGGTTCTCAGATTGGCTTGAAAATATTATGAAATACAGTTTATACCTTTCATAAGAGTCACAAAGAAGCTGAAAGACATGAAAAGGTTAAAATCAAAACCTGGTATAAGGGACACAATTCAAACACTAACAGAAGGCAGCTTACGTAGTTACAGAGTTATCTAAAAATATAATCTAAGTCCAAAGGAATTAGTACAGACAAAGATGGTCTACACATGATGATAACAGGAAGTCATCAAAACATTACACTAAAACTGAATCAGTCTACTCCAAGCCACAAAGCTACAAAATATGTAAGAAATATAGCAGAATTACAAAAAAGTAGTTGACAAATTGAAACCCATTTTTCCATAATTATAGGATAGGTGGAAAAATGAATAAGGATATAAAATAAGCTTGCTTATGGCCTTGTCTGTAATATCTGGGATCAAAATATGTCCCTTTAAACTGATAATCAAATACTTATGCTTAGAACATATTCAAGATGGAGCTGGCTGGTTAGCTAAGTTGGTTAGAGTGCAGCCTTATAACACCAAGGTCATGGGTTTGGATCCCCTTACTAGCCAGCTGCCAAGAAAAAAAAAAAGGAGGGGGGAGAGGACATAATTTTATGACTGTCCATAGTATAAAACTAATAGAAACTATCTAAAAACAGAGGAAACTAAGTGCATTATACAAAAATAAAATT
>NW_007783717.1:0-212 GCF_000696425.1 Galeopterus variegatus
CACTTCGGAATGGGCCAAACCATTTTTGCTGATGACATAAGAAATGCCAACATCTTATTCTATTTGGGTGATTCCTGCTCTTGAGTGTTAATTCTAAAGTGTCTTAGAATTATGGGTCTGGGAGGAACTTTCAGAGACCATCTGCCCCTTTAGGGGCATTTTACAAACAAGTGTTTGATTAGAAATAGAGAATAATCAATAAGGCAGAATCC
>NW_007783717.1:2320-2848 GCF_000696425.1 Galeopterus variegatus
ATATATATATGTATATTTACCAGATCTATTCATATATGCTACAATTCTGCAGCCTTAAAACATAATTATTTTTCCCTTGAGTTTAGTTGCCTTGCTGTAACAAACTAGAACAAGACTGTGGAATAGGCATTCCTCTTTTGGATTACTGAATCAATATCTAGCAATAGTCTGGTAGAACAGAACTGAACTTCAGGAATGGTTTCTCTAGTAAAGATTTTTTTGTGTGTAGAAGCAGTATGTGCCATAAAATCCAAATTCTCCTTTTGGCACTTTAATTTCAATTCACTGATTCTGGGTAGCTACAAACCATGCCAGAGCATACCTTCTCCCTCCCACTTCAACCACCATCCAGCCAGAGTGGAATCCTGTGTGCCTTTTTCTTTACAACATCGTCTTTCTCATTTGTCCTACTCCCAACCCTACTATCGCCCCTTCCTTCTTTCTCTCTCTCCAACTTGCTACCTTCATTCCAAGAATGGTTTTAGGAACAGGAATGAGCAGTGAAGACCGAGTAGAATGAAGCCATTT
>NW_007783718.1:0-2847 GCF_000696425.1 Galeopterus variegatus
CTCCTTACTATAACCAGGCAAACACTGGCTCAGCTCTGAGTCACATCTATTGAGACATCACCTCCTACTGTGGACATTAAACAGCTCTTCTATTCCCTTCCCCACCACCCCGGTGCTTGCCTCTATAATGACACATATATGTATTTTTCCTTTTACTTAGTTGTAAATACCTTGAAGACACAGACTGTGTCCTGCAGAGAGCTCCATGCACTGTTCCTAGCACAGAGCAGGCTCAAAAAATATTTGCTTAATGAAAAATGAATGGCATATTCTAGAATGATTACTATGATACAAATGTATATATAAGAGATACGTTTTATAGAATAAAATAAATACTTTACTAGACTAATAGAAACAGAATTCAATAGCTTATTCTACAGTTCTATTACATAATTATCCTGAAAGTCCTCAATTTCACCATCTGCAAATGTGGAAGACTGGTAACTAATAAAATAATCTCAGCTAGAAAAACACTGCCTGTGGAAGTAGTTTTACTTGTGATTGAGACCCATAGAAATGGAAAGGGGGAAGGGGTGTGTCTTGTAAACAAAATCAATAAACGATGTATTTTTATACAATATCTGAGGTGGGGGAGAGAATAAACTATGTTGTTATAGTTTTCTGACAGTTTGGTTGTCACTGAGGTGGAATGAAAAGGGAATACTACCCACACTAATTGATTTAGTATTTTTAAAATTATGCTTTACAGGATTCAGAATGTTTTGAGTTTATTATTTAATAGAATCTCTGGATATTATAGAAATCAAAATGTCTTACACCATGATGGCAGACCAATCTTGGCTTCCTTTGAATGATAGAGAAAATAATGTGATAATAACTTGAGCAAATGCTCTAGCTAAAATATAGACACCTATTGGTGAAGAGCTCTGGCACATGAATGAAAACAACAATCGCGTGCTTTCAGGGTTAGAAAGAAACTTAGAGAATGGCCTTTACAAAAAGGAAATGGGGCTCTCATATCAAACACTGAATACAACAAGCTTTGTAGAAAAACCCAGGTCTCCAAAGTGCAAATTGATGCTCTTTCTACCATACCATGTTGCCTTTTTACAGTTATTGTGGCTACTAGAAAGCCTCTTACTTGTAAAAACAACATGCTCCCTGGTCAGATAATGCTACTGTTAACTGTCTGCTAACCATCCTGACTGAGAAAAGTGATACTTACAGAAGATTGTTTGAAGGTTAAACAGTCCATCCACTTCTCTAAGTACTCTAAAGTCTTTCCTTGGATTAAATTGGGCCATGAGAAAGCTATATACTTGGACCATATTAGCTTAGATCCTTGAAGAATTGCCTTCACTGAGTTGTATGTTAATGTAATGCCTTCAGCTTTTATTGAAGGGGACTACAAGAAACATCAATATGAAATTCATTACTGCGTTTATTGGGAAAAAATTGACATTACTTGCTATAGCACCCAGCTTTCCCTAATAGAAAACCCACATGACATTTTGTGTGTAAAAAAATAGTGATTTCAGTGTAAGGAAAAGCTATTCTCTGAGAAAAGTTATTTCCATTTTTGACTCAAGAAAAATAACTTCCCCTTTTTTGTGTTATTTTGGTCACCAAGAAACTCAGAATTTGAAGCTCAAATACTATAGCTATAGACTACAGCTCATGTGCAGGCCTACTGGTCTATTTTTCTTCTTCCTGATTTCCTACTTCTTTTTCTATTTATTTGATTACAATTTAAGTGCATGCATTCTTGTGATAAGCTGCCGGAAATTCTTTTGGAATAGGCAGGATGTTAAAAATGCAAATAAATAAAGAAATACACTTGACAATGTGTTGTTTTCCATGAATTAAATAGTGACTCACAAAACAATGGAACATTCCAGAATAGTTTGAATATTATGTTTCTATGTGTGTGTTTTAAGTAATTTATCATCTAGTGTTTTCTATGCTTTCCTTAGCCAGTTTAGACTCACTGACTGAGATTTAGAAACGAAAGCAGTCTCAAGGAATTAAAGATAATAATTTTTTTATGTAAGTCAAATAAGCTATGTGCCAGATGCTGTGCTATATAACAACAGATACAATGATGAATAAGACAAAACTATTATTCTCTCAGATCTTGTAACCTAGTGTTATAAACAGATTTATTTACAAGAAACTATAATTTAATGAGATGGCGCAAAAAGAATTTGTGCTAAGTGCTGTGGAAACACACAAGCAGGGGTCAATTACGTTAGTCTTCTCTCAGATCTTGTAACCTAGTGTTATAAACAGATTTATTTACAAGAAACTATAATTTAATGAGATGGTGCAAAAAGAATTTGTGCTAAGTGCTGTGGAAACACACAAGCAGGGGTCAATTACGTTAGTCTGCAAAGTTTTGAAATTAAGTAAAATCAGATAGAACTTGAGGAATAAGTAGGAATTTGTCACTTAGGCAAGGAAGAAGAGATATTATTACAAAAGGAGTCAGCACGTCTAAAGTCACGGAGATGTGAAGAGGCATGGATGTTTGTGGAAATGATTGTGGCTTGGATCCTATTAGCTTAGTTCCTTGAAGAATTGCCTTTAACAATTCTTTAATGAGCTGAAAAGTTAAATGACGTGATTTATGTTTTAGAAGGATAACTCTGGATAATATAGATGATGGATTAGAGAAAGACACAGTTAGAGTTAGAGAGCAGTAAATAAACTATAAAAAATGAGAGATGGTGAAGACACGGTCTAAGGCAGGTAGGAAGAAGAATGGGCAAGATTTAATGACTGGCTAGAAGTTGAAACATATTTTCAAGTTGTTGGCATGTGAAATAAGGTTGTGCCATTAACTGAGGTATCAATTACTAACAAATAACTAAGCATGAGCAGGAAAAA
>NW_007783719.1:0-784 GCF_000696425.1 Galeopterus variegatus
CCCGCGGCGGGAGCGTCGCTGTGCTCCCAATCCCGCACTCTCCCGAGTGCACCACGGGCTCAGCCCCTGTCTTTTCACAGTTTTACTGTGATGTTTCTGTGAGTGGATATATTTGTTTGCATTTTGCTAAGGGTAAACATTGACTTTATAGATTGCTGTTTTAAGTCAAATGTCGTAAGCTTTCAGCTATTATTTCTCCAAGTATTTTGCCCTTTTCTCTTTGTTTCTGAGACTCTTTTTCCACATATGTTGGTGTGCTCGATGATGCTTCATGGGTCATTTTTCTTCAATCTCTTTTCTCTTTGTTCTTCAGATCATGCAATTGCTATTAATGCATCTTCAAGTTTACTGGGTCTTTCTTCTTCAAGTTTACTGGGTCTTCAAATTTGCTGTCATATCTCTCAGTGAGTTTTTTGTCATTGTTCTTTTCAATTGCAAAGCTCTACTTTTTTAATAAGTAATTTCTAGCTCTTTATTTGGTTTCTGTGTTTATTGAGCCATTGTAAATTCCACTTTCCTTGAGTTCTTTGTGTGGTTTCCTTTAGTTCCTTTAAGTACTTACACTCGCTGCTTTGAAGTCTTTATTTGCCAAATACAACACCTGGGTGTACTTAAAGACAGTTTCTACTAATCCTTTTTTGTTTTTTGGGTTTTTTTTCCACAAAAGTATGGATTACATTTCCTTGTTTCTTTTAATGTTTTGTAACTTCTCATTAAACACTAGATATTTTAGATAATATATTGTAGCAACTTTGCATAATAATTTTTTCCTCCTGGGACTTGT
>NW_007783719.1:2520-2847 GCF_000696425.1 Galeopterus variegatus
TTTTTTTTTTTTTCTATCCTTTCCTTTTGGTATTTCTATTACACATATGTTACACTTTGTAGTTATCCCACAGTCTTGCATATTCTTTTCTGTTTACTTTTGGAGGTTTGTACTGAGACATCTTCAAGCTCAGACCTTCTTTTTTCAGCTGTGTCATGTCTACTAATGAGCCCATCAAAGGCACTAATTCTTTCTGGTAGTGTTTTTGTTCTCTAGAATTTTTCTTTTGATTCTTTCTTAGAATTTCCATGTCTGCTGTATTAGTTTGTTTTGTGTTGCTATAACAGAATTACCTGAGACTGGGTAATTTATAAAGAATAGAGGTTT
>NW_007783720.1:0-696 GCF_000696425.1 Galeopterus variegatus
CCTACTGGGAGGTGTTTAGTTCATGAGGGCTCCACCCTAATGAATGGATTAATGCTGCTATGAAAAGGGCTTTCGGGAGTACATTTGTTCTCTTCTGCTCTTCTGCCACGTGAGGAACAGTGTTCCTCTTCTGCAGAGGGTGTCGCATTTAAGGAACCATCTTGGTAGCAGAGACCAGACCCTTACCAGACACCAAATCTGTGGGTATCTTGATCTTGGACTTTTCAGAACTGTGAGAAATAAATTTCTGTGTTCTGGACAAATTATGCAGTCTCATGTATTCTGCTAGAGCAGTATAAAATGGACTAAGACCAGTAGACTAAAAGAATAAATATAAGCAACCATAAAATGGACTAAGACCAGTAAACTAAAAGAATAAATATAAGCAACATATAAGATATTAGAAGATTCTCTGACACATAGAAAGTAATGATGAAAGGGGAAATTTGGACATCATCAAGACGGCAGAACAGACGATTCCCAGCATCTCACCTCCCCACAAATAACCAATTTACAGTTATTAAAAAGCAAAGACTGCCAACCTGGAACCGCTGGAGGTGAGGGAAGGGAAGAGACCAATGGAGCTCCTGAAGGCATGAGTGAGGGAAGGGAAGAGACCAATGGAGCTCCTGAAGGCATGAGAGACAATGGTCAGAAGCTGTAGGAATAGCACCAATCATTCTGAGCCAGCCTGGT
>NW_007783720.1:2337-2847 GCF_000696425.1 Galeopterus variegatus
GGATTTCTCAATAGAAACCCTACAGGCCAGAAGAGAATTGGGATGATATATTCAGACCTTATAAGAAATGGCAAAGGAAGTTCTTCGACCTGAAAGAAAGTGATGCTAAGGAGCAGCAAGAAAACATTTGAAAGTACATAACTCATTTGTAAAGTGAGTTCACAGACAACCTCGGAATACTCCAATCTTGTAAGGGTGGTGAATAAACCACTTACATCTTTAGCATGAAAACTAAAGGACAAACCTAACAAGGCAACAACAAATACAACAATTGCATAAGAGACAGGCAATATTAAGAGATGTAACTCAAAATAACAAAATGTCAAAAAGTGGGTGGAGAATGATGCCGAAGCATAGAGTTGGCTTTGGTTCTTTCTTTTTTTCTTAGATATCATAGTTAATTTGTTATTAAATTATAGTTTAAGATAATCTATTATAACTTTAACATGTTTTTTTGTAAGCCTCATGGTAACCATAACACAAAAACTTATGAGACATACTAAAAATAAA
>NW_007783721.1:0-787 GCF_000696425.1 Galeopterus variegatus
CTGTCTGGGGCTGGGCTCCCTGCCTTCGTGCCCTGGCTGCTGGACATTTACTGCAAAAGGAGGCTTATAAATTGACGTTTGGTGCACCCTTAACCATACTCTCGCCTCACCATCTAAATGACCTCCTCACCTACAAGGCTCTACACTCCCCTCCCCCATCCAGGCTTTTGGGCCTACTTTTTTCTTTCCTAGAAAATCCTGATATTACCTTTCTTCCATGCTCGCCTCTAAATCCTGCTACCCTTCTCCCTATTCCCTATCTGCCCAACACCCCAATTCATAACTGTTTAGAAGCCCTCCAAAATTTCATTCCTTGTCACTCCTCCATCTCCGAGGGCCCTCTACCTGAGGCTAATTACACCTGGTTCATGGATGGGTCCTCGTTCAGGAGTGGATTTGAACATTGTGCAGGCTACGCTGTGGTTTCTTTAAACTCAATTATAGAAGCTCAGCCATTACCATCCGGTACCACTAACCAACAAGCTGAACTCATTGCGGCCACTCGGGCTTGTGTACTAGCAGAAGGAAAATCCCTTAACCTATACACAGATTCCAAATACATTTTCCACATACTTATATCCCATGCAGCAATTTGGAAGGAAAGAGGATTGCTCAACACCAAAGGCAATGCTATAACCAATTCTGCCTTAATAGACAAACTCCTTGAAGCCTCTCGGCTACCCAAGCAGTTAGGAGTCTCCCATTGCAAAGCACATCAAAAGGACAGCTGTCCCATAACTCGAGGTAACCGCTTAGCGGACCAAATGGCGCGATTGGTCGCTACAGA
>NW_007783721.1:1726-2847 GCF_000696425.1 Galeopterus variegatus
AAAACCTTCAAACCTCTCCCCTTTTGAAATGATGTATGGGAGGTCCCCTTTACCTCCAGGAATCAACCCCAAACAAGAAACCATACCCTCCAACCTAGCTATCCCGCTACTTTCCCATCTTCGAGCTGAACTCTGGAAACACCAGGATTGGCTATTGGCTAATCCTACCTCCTCCAAAAACACCCCCACAGTACACCCTGGGGATTTAGTATTCTACACCTCCCCAGAGCCACAAGGTCCTTTAACTCCTAAGTGGGAAGGCCCTTGGCTAGACATTCTTTGCACTCCCACAGCTGCCAAGCTTTTCCTACCAAACAACCAAGTAACTCCATGGATCCACATTTCTAGGTTAAAACCCTGCATCCAGGCTTCACCAATGGATTCCGCAGAACCTACGCGTACCCTGCAAGTTCAAGACACACCCTTTCAAGAAACTGAAACTTTTGCCTGCACTCCTCATCCCTCCGACCCCCTCAAACTCCGCTTATCCCAACTTCCAAGCCTCCCTCCATTACAGGAACAATGACCACTCCCATTAATGTTATCCTGTTTCTCTTACTGTGCCTAGTAGGTACCTCTAAATCCCCGTACGTTTGGCAGTTCATGGTGCGAGAAACTTATACAGGGGAACAAGGTAAAACCACCAAACTACTCCCTTCCACAGCAGACTGTTCTCCAGCTGGATGCCAAAGGCTCGTTACCATCCACCTTACAGGGAGTAAACTAATCCCTCAAGCCTCCTACCCATATCTATGTTTTCTTTTTGATCAAACCAAAGGTTATTGCCACTGGTGGCCAGAAACCTATGGGGGGTGCCCATACTGGTTGTGTTGGTATCATGATCCAAAGGCGCCCCCCAAAAACCAAATCTTTCAGCAGGTTGGGAGCAGGCAGGATGGGTACACATGCCAATTATTCATTAATGACCCCTGGGACTCCAGGTGGGCTGGGGTAGTTGTTGGATATTTCTACTGTGACGTCATGGTTGGTTCTCTCCCTTGTGGACAATTTGAAATCTCCCGCACATATGTCCCCATAAAAAATCACGTTTCCTTATCTCTTGTACATACTCACATTTCTCAACAAGAAGAAACCCTTTCTTCAGAGATAAATGCCGCCAA
>NW_007783722.1:0-367 GCF_000696425.1 Galeopterus variegatus
TGCCAGCACCTCGGGGCCCACCTGGGGACCAGAAGCATGGAGAAAGGGACCAGACGTACTCCACAACCAGGCACACTGCTAGTGCCAAGGAGCATGCCAAAGCATCACTTCCATGTGGGTGGTCCACTATAGCCACTGCAATAACCATGGCTGCTGTGAAAGTGGCTAGACCACAATCAACACGCAGATGGTCTACCAAGCACTGAAGTGCATTGAGACAAAGAGATTGACCAGCAGAGATAAAGAAGAGGATGTCTCTCTCCACAACGCCCATTCCAGAGTGACAGAAGAAGCATATGCTCTATAATAATGTTGGGGGACCTGATCACACCTCTCAGCATTGGACAGATTATCTAGGCAGCAAATT
>NW_007783722.1:2412-2847 GCF_000696425.1 Galeopterus variegatus
AAAAAAAAGCAACAAAATTCTCAGCAAGGTACTAGCAAACTGAATCCAACAGCACATTAATGAGATTATTCACTATGATCAAGTGGTATTTATTCCAGTGATGCAAGGACAGTTTAACACATGTAGATCTATAAATGTGATGTACCACATTAATAGAAAGAAATGCAAACATCTTAGAATCATTTCAATTGACACAGAAAAAGTATTTGACAAAATTCAGTATTCCCTCATGATAAAAACTCTTAACAAACTAGATATAAAAGGTATGTACCTCAACATAGTAAATGCCATATGTGATAAACCCACATTGAATGGGGAAAAGTCGAAATATTATCCTCTTAGATTAGGAACAAAACAAGGATGCCCACTTTCACCACTTCTATTCAACATAGTGCTGGAAGTCCTAGCCAGAGCAGTTAGACAAGAGAAAAAAAA
>NW_007783723.1:0-359 GCF_000696425.1 Galeopterus variegatus
CCAGGAAGGCTAGGTATGTTTAACGCTCAAAAAAATCAATCGAGGTAATTTGCTATATTAACAGAATAAGGGAAAAAGTTTACATAATCATCTCAAAAGATGTAGGAAAAACATTTGACAAAATTTAATACCTATTCATAGTAGAACATCTAAGCAATTAGAAATATAAGAAAACTTCTTGAATCTAATAAAGGGCATCTATGAGAAACCTGGAGCTAGTATCATACTTACTGGTAAAATATTTAAGATATTCTTATTGAAACTTAAAACAAGGCAAGACTGTCCACTCAGTATATTCACTCAGCATTTTTCTGGAGAGCCTAGCAATGCAATAAGGCAAGACAAAAATAAAACACAAA
>NW_007783723.1:2517-2847 GCF_000696425.1 Galeopterus variegatus
CTTTTTTATAGCAGAGTAGTATTCCATTGTGTAGATGTACCACAGTTTCCTTATCCACTAATCAAAGGATGGACATTTGGGCTGGTTCCAGCTCTTGGCTATTGTATATAGAGCTGCAATAAACACTGAAGTATGGGTATACTTTTGGCGTGATGATTTCCATTCCTCTGGGCATATTCCCAGCCGTGGGATTGCTGGGTCATATTGTAGATCTATCTGTAATTGTTTGAGGAACCTCCATATCATTTTCAATAAAGACTGCATCATTTTGCAGCCCCACGAACAGTGAATGAGAGTTCCTTTTTCTCCGCAATCTCTCCAGCACTTATC
>NW_007783724.1:0-449 GCF_000696425.1 Galeopterus variegatus
CTTGTACTTAATGTTCTCTTCCAAGTTTTGAATAATAAAATTTTGTACAATAAAAAATTCTTGGGAGAGCTACCCAAGTGCTTTTTTACAGTGAAAGCACTTATTTTTATTTTGTATTCTTTTCTGAGTAATCTTCTTTTTAATTATGAAAGTCATACATATTTGGCAAAAAAATTCATACCGTACTGCAAGACACACAGAAAATTTTTATATTTCCTGCGATTCCACCACCCACAGAAAAAGCTACTAGTAATATCACCTAGCAGTGTGCACATGTGCACGCATCTTTGTACGTGTGTATAGATATATAATTGTTGCTAAAATTATTGGTTATTCTACTACATCAAATTCCTACTTTGACACATTCATATAGTTACAATTTAAAAAAATATTTAATATTTTTATGCAAGTAAGTATAAGTTTAAATATATATCTGAAGGTATATGCTG
>NW_007783724.1:2540-2847 GCF_000696425.1 Galeopterus variegatus
CTCAACTTAATTGAACCTTCATTTACATTTGTATGTTTAAACATTTCCTCCACATTGAAATTTTTTTTTACATTGATTCCAGCAAATTTACTCTCCTTATTTTTCCTATTACCTGACACCTCCTTCTCACGCTCCTTTGCTTGCTCATTCTCATCTCCCAATCTGCTAAATTCTGAAGTGCCCCAAGCCTCAGTTCTCAGATATCTATCTTTCTTTATTTTCTCTTCTGTAGTAATGTCATCCTATCCCAAAGCTTTAAAAAACACTAGTATTCTAATGAATTGCCAAATTATATTCCTAGACTAAT
>NW_007783725.1:0-2847 GCF_000696425.1 Galeopterus variegatus
AACCTGAGCTCACGCATATACACACCACACAAACCCTCCCAACCAAGATTGCTGTAGGTCTGATCTAGCAGTACTATACAAAAGAAATTCAGGCTTCCCTTTGCCTAAGAGATTTGAACAGAATCTCCCTCTATCCCCAACCAAAATAAAAACAAAAACAAAACCTGAAATAACCCACCTCAACTCCCAAAGCTGCACAGATAAACCCCTCCCACTATAAGGATGAGCAAGTAAAACAGAAGGAGGACAATTCAAAACTCAGTAAATGCCTCGTCAGGGTTCTCCAGAGAGACAGAACCAATAGGCTATGTATATAGATATATGAGGGGGAATTGCCTCACGCAATTGTGCTGGCTGAGAAGTCCCACGATAGGCCGTCTGCAAGCTGGAGACCCTAGGATGCCAATAGAGTGGCTCAGTCCAAGTCCAAAAGCCTTTGAACCAGAGGAGCCAATGATGCAATTCCCAGTCCGAGACCAAAGGCCTGAGAGTCTGAGTGCCGCTGGTATAAATCCTGGAACCCAAAGGCTGAAGAGTCTCGAGTTCTGACGTCCATGGACAGGAAAGAAGAGTGTATCCCAGCTCCAGCAGATAGCGAGAGAGATGCTTGCTTTGTCCTCTGTTTTTGTTCTCTCAAGGCCCCCAGTAGATTAAATGGTTCCTGCCCACACTGAGGGTGTATTTTTTTCACCTAGTCCACTGAGACTCACATGCTAGTCTCCTCTGGACACATCCCAAAATAATGATTTACCAGGTTTCTAGGTATTCCTTAGTCTAGTCAAGTTGACACCTAAAATTAACCATCACATATTGCTTTGACACAGTTACTGCCAGGACAGAAGAAATCTTTTCTAAAATTTCTGACCAGTGTTTTCACTGAGGTTCAAAGGAAGAGTGTTTAATGGAACCAATGAAAAGCACGGTGAACACTGTAAAATAGTAACTCTTCATAAAAGGTACATTTAGGAGGAGAAGTCTGAAACCAACAGTAAATGGAGAATAGTGGAAAATAAGATTGGAAAAATAGGTGTTTTAACTGATGGCAAATTTACTAAGTTTTTCAAAGTTGTACAAAATTGCTTTTTAGCTAAACACCAAAAAGGTATTTGTTGTCTACATTGACTGTTTCTCCCAATAATAAATCTTGGCATTCTGTCTTGTAAAAAGGAATTTTACATTCAAGCTTCAATAAAAGACTAACTGCTGCCAGACCTGACAGTCCCTAGTGAACCACAAAATAGATCACATCTCGTATTATACTTAATTTATACAACATTCTTAACAAGCTAAGTAGTTAGACTTAATTCACTAAGCAGTAAAGAACCAATGAAAGTTTATGAGCAAGAGAATAATATGATCAGAACAGCATGACAGAGAATTTGCAAATTAGATTAATTTGCCCAAGATGAACTAGCAGTACTGAGAAAGTTATGGAAAAATGACAGGGGAAATTTAAGATTAATTTAACCAATGCTAATAATTGGGAAACTTACTTACCAAAAAATATACAGTAGGAATAATTAAAAATATATTACAAATGACAAAATTGAAAAAAGTAGGGAAAGCAAGAAATTCAAACTCCAAAAACAAAAGTTGGATATGCACGTGGTCCATATAAGCTTTGCATTATTCTCTGCTTTACTCTCTCTACAGAACAATCTCAAAAGGCAGTGATAGGAGTAGTCTATTAATCTGTGAGAAACTGAGAAAATGGGTAGAAGGACAGGATGAAGAGGTTAGCAACTATACAATTTCAGGTGTACAAAAATTATCATCACTGGTATTAGCGTCAAATTGGAGGAGAATAAAGAACAAGCACAAGATAGGAGGTTCACTTTATAAACTATTATTGAGGCCAAGCACAAGATCTCTATCCTTACAGTCAACAAATATTGAGAAAAGAGCATATCTAGCAAACTACAGAAATGGGGAAATGGGGAAAAACATGTTCATAAACCTTTAAAAAATATAATATATAAATCTAGGTAGATTTTTGTGAGATTTACTCTCTGCATCTACAAAATGGAGACACTACCCAACAAGGTTCTTGTGAAGACTGAGGGAAGATGCACACATTATTTGGTATAGTTATTGGCTCATACTTTGAACTCAAATGTTACCTCCCTTGTCTTTCCATAAAAATTCTTTCATTAGTGTCAATAACATAGTTGGATACAGTACAGCAGCAATCAAAATTTTACTTGATAGTGATCTAGATTTCAAAGACTACATCAAGTCCAAAAGCACAGACTTTGTGTACAAGGTATTATTTTGTGAATATAAATGACTGGTGCTCAGGCAAGAAGAAATTAAGTACTCATCGAGCTTGAAATGAGTTATAGAGAATGGGTAAAATCTGAATGAATGTTAATGGATAAAGGAAGATATTATGAAAAAGAGAAAATGCATGAGAAAACTTACTAAATAGCAATATTCATTTGAAAAAAAAGTTGTTGTAGAAAAAGCAAAATTTTCTGGCTGTAGTTTATATTGAGAAACAGTAGGGAGATAAGGTTGAAAACCAGGCTGGATGCAGACTATGAAGAGAATTCAACGCCATATATATGGAGCTTTCCCCTATTGTAGTGGTTCTCAAAACGTTTTGGCTTTTGGACTCTTTGGTACTTCATAAAATTATTGAGGTCCCAAAGAGCTTTTGTTTTTGAGAGTTACATCTATCAATATTTCTTATATTAGAAATTGAAAGAATATCTCTTGTATAATATTACAATAATATACAAGAATACAAAGTACTTATTCCGTTAGCTGTCAGTGATGATATCACAATACATTGTGTAGAATCTGGAAAACTGTATACTTGTGAGAGAAAGAGGGTGAAAGAAAATA
>NW_007783726.1:0-379 GCF_000696425.1 Galeopterus variegatus
TGGAATCCTGATATTGTGTCAGAATGCTAACAAAATCCAAAAGCTATCATCAGCAAAGCCCTAGACTGAAACTTTGGGTAAAACGGCGGTGGCAAGTGGGCCTCCTCATGTGCTGCTGGTTGGTGGTAAAAACAGCTGAACAGGGGGCAGGCCTGACCTCAAACCCACCTCCTCGTGCACTGGGGGCCCCAGGCAAGACCCCAGCCCCACCTGTCAGACCAAACACACTCAATAAATAAGCATGGGCTTTATTATTTCAAGAAACCAAGTATACCAATGAATCCCGAGCAGCATCCTGCAGCACAAGGACCTTTGGGTGCACTTGTGGGGGCACCCCAGCCTGCACATCCAAGCTCCGTCCCCATACACGCCCTGCACA
>NW_007783726.1:2603-2847 GCF_000696425.1 Galeopterus variegatus
AAGACAAAAAGGAAAAAAAAAAAAAAAAAACACCACACTTCCTAGCTATGAGGACTGTCACTTCGCCTAAGCCATTTTCTCACTGCAAAACAAAGTTGTCATGAGGATAAGTGTGATCATGCAAGAACTGGGCACCTGACACAAAATAAGCCTCTATAAATATTAAATTTTAAAAAGTCAGTTGGGGGCCGGCCCGGTGGCGCACTGCGATAGTGCGCCGCTTGGGAAGCGCGGCAGCGCTCCC
>NW_007783727.1:0-322 GCF_000696425.1 Galeopterus variegatus
AGACTGGGTAATTTATAAAGGAAAGAGGTTTATTTGGCTTATGGTTCTGGGACAGCTGCATGTGGCACGGGCCTCAGGCTGCTTCTACTCATGGCGGACAAAACAGCAGGCAGCCAGTGGGTACAAGCAGACCACATGGCGAGAGGAAGCAAGAGAGAGGAAGCAAGAGAGAGAGAGAAGGTGCCAGGGTCTTTTAAAGCAACGAGCTCTCGCAGGAACTAATAGAGCGAGAACTCACTCATTAATTCCCCCACCCCCAGAGAGAGCATTAATCCATTCATGAGGGATCCGCCCCCATGACTCAATCAGTTTCAAACACTGC
>NW_007783727.1:2353-2847 GCF_000696425.1 Galeopterus variegatus
TTGATATAAATATGCACATGCACCTAGGTGTTCCTTTGTCATTGTCTAATGTAATTGCGCACATGTGCCCAGGTATTCCTGGGTTGTCTGACTTGCACCCAGGTATCCCTGGTTATCGGGCTTAAGTATAAAGGATGCGTGACTCTGATCCACAGTGCCCCCTGCCGCCAGGAAGCTCCTGGTGGGGGCTCAGGGAGGCTGCTGCCATCGCTGCCAGGGTCCCCAGGATGTTCTGGGAGGTCGCCGCCACTGCGGGCTCTGCTGGAGACTATTGCTGTGAGCTGCTGTTGCTGAGGAAGCTGAGGATTGAGCTCGTGTCGTCTGCCAATGGCTACTGGGATCTTTCCCAATTACCTAGCTTGTGGACCTGCATGGGAGGGGCCAGGTGACCTAGCCAGGTATGTGAAGGGTCTGTGACCCAGTCTGTACAATGGATTTGAAGGGTCTGTGGGCCCTAATCCCTAGCCCTAGCTTTATTCCTAACCATATAGTTG
>NW_007783728.1:0-450 GCF_000696425.1 Galeopterus variegatus
ATATTCAGCAGTTTAGTAAGAGAGGAGGAAGTTCTTACATTCCTGGTTTCCAGGGAGCATTTCATAGAAGGTGGGTATCAGAGGATATTGTTTATTCTGAAGGCCTATCAAGGGTTCTAGCTTCCAGTGAGCAAAACTTCACAGCCTCAGGCCTGCCCTGGCCATTCACAGGCTAGCTCAGCTCTGCTCACACACACCCCCCCCTTACCTCTTATGCTTTTAGGGTGGTATCAGTTCATTCCTTGAATTTGGGGAGAACATGGTTACAGTTCAGCTCCTGGACTACAATATGGGCTCAGCAATATTTTCAACCGACAGAGCCAAGTACTTCTCCAATTTTGATGTGCCCTGGAATCCCTGTGAATCCTGTTAAAATGTAGCCCAGATTTGGGGTCCAGGATGGGGTCTGAAATTCTGTGTTTCTCACAAGTTCCCTGGGGGTGACTTGCT
>NW_007783728.1:1195-2847 GCF_000696425.1 Galeopterus variegatus
GGGGTCCAGGATGGGGTCTGAAATTCTGTGTTTCTCACAAGTTCCCTGGGGGTGACTTGCTTCTGGTCCTGGGCTTTAGAGAAGTGGTTCTGAAACCTTAGCTGCAGTCAGAATCACTGGGAGATGCATTAAAACACACATAGCTGGACTCACCTCCAGAGTTTCTGATTCAGTAGGTCTGAGGTGGGGCCCTTTGCATTCTTAATGAGTTCCCAGGTGTTGCTGCTGCTTGTGATCCAGGACCTAAGGGTTTTGTTTGCAAACATCAATCTTGGAGAGAGATCCTCCAGCAGTGTCCACCCTCGGTCCTCCAGGAAGCCTGTACAGCAAAAGAAGCAGAGAATTTGGTGGCGCTGGGGCACATCCGATTTGAAACCCTCATCTATCACACCATAGATATTACCTCAGGAAAGCCGCTGAGTAATCTTGAGCCTCAGTGTAACTGTCTATGAAATGGGTCTGGTCATACCTAGCGTCACAGAGCTGTTGTCGGGACTCAGGGAGCAAATGCAGGCGAGGAGCTCAGCGCAGCACTCAGCAGCATTCGGTTCCCTCCCCACTTTGCCTCTGGCAGGCATCCTGCCATCCCAAGGGTCTGTAAGTACAGAACGTAGGGTGAATCCTCCATGTGAAGCAAAGACCCAGGCAGACCTCAGACATAGAACTTGCTCACCTTTTGGCATTCACAGGCATCCTGAGTGCTAATGTGGCAACATCCTCTGGATTTTTCCCCAAAGAGTCCCCTCATTACTTCATGCCAGGCTGCGTCTGCAGAGTGGTCTCCCAGCTTCCTCCTGGACGGGTGCCGAGAATGTCTCTGCTTTAGCCGGAGCTCATTGAAGCAAAGTGTTACCACAGGGAACAGGAATCCAAACTGGTATTTCCTTGGCCTTTTGTGAAGGTTTTCAGGCCCAGGCTCCTGCCCCGCCCGCCCTTCCCCACCCCCCCCAGCATCCTGCCATCCCCTGGTAATCAGATCCATAAGCTCTGCTGTAAATTATTGGCTACAGCAGGATGGTGGGAAGGGAAGCATGGAGATGCTGTCTGGCATGAGGCAGCTGGGGTTTTCAGCACCACTTTTCCTCCGTGTATCTTCCCCAAGGCAGCATGAAATAGAGATGGACAGAGAGCCTGACAGCATTGACGCCTCTCTCAGACTCTGGTCATGGCGCTTGTCCATCAGGGCTCACTGGGAATATCACCCTCTCCCACCCCCTAGACCTTTGGGGCCAGAATCCAATGTACCCCTAAAGGAAAAAGAGTGGCCAAGGGAGGGCCTGACATGTTGGGAGATTTAGATAAAAGACTTTCCAGATAACTGAGAGTTAACCCTTTAAGAACCAAAGCTAAATTCCCTCCCCTGCTCCCTACACTCACTTTTTTTTTTTTTTTTGGTCAGAAATCTTCCCAGAGAGATCGCGCATGCCCCGCTTCCTTCAGTAGAGACTATGCAACTGATTTATTTTTATCATAATGAGGCAGGGCCATTACTGGAACATCAATTAGTATGTCTAATTGAACCACTTGAACAATCTTCTGAATATTAGATCCCTTGGCTCCATGTGTGTGTTTTACTTCATGCTTTTCTTAAGTCAGTTTTTCCCTCAGATTTTAGATTTGACAACTTGGCTTTTTGGAACAAATATTTGGTA
>NW_007783729.1:0-507 GCF_000696425.1 Galeopterus variegatus
AATTAGGCCCCTGGGTCTCAATGTCATTGAAATGAACAAAGTACCCAGCATAATTTAAGGCAAGAAACACTTTATTAAAAAGAGATAGACTTATACATAAGGGAGCTAGCAATAGAGAAACTGTCTCTCCAAGGGAAGTTGGAGAAGGATTTTTATAGGCAAGCAGTTCCTCATTTGATGTAGGCATCTTGCTTTGATGATTTCTGGCGTTTTTACAGTGGTCATGAGAGAGGTTAGTTCTAGGAGCGTCTTGTGTGTGACTCCTAAAGGGGCCTTAAGGTTAATCTGTAACTTAATTTTTACAATTATGGGAAAAGAAAGAATGGGAAGATAATAAGTTTTAAACAAAGCTAACAGTTATATTTTAACAAGCCTTGGGGAAGGGGTTTTGAAACTCAGTAAATATCTGTTCCCCTCTTATCTCAGTTTATTTTATCAGCTATTTACACCCAGTCTCTTTTAGTCACTTTCATCAGGGCCATGGAGAAGTCATATGCCCTGGGGGGG
>NW_007783729.1:2267-2846 GCF_000696425.1 Galeopterus variegatus
AGAGAGAGAGAGAGAGAGAGAGAGAGAGAGAGAGAGAGAGAAACGTGAACTGTGCTGCAGAGCAAGGCCTAGTTCCTGCTATTATACTTTGACGAACATGATGAGATGAAAACACCAATAATTTTAACAACAAAAAATGGATTTGGGAAAGGAGGACAGAACAAACTAACTAGGCTTAAATTATGCTTCTACTTTTTCAAATCTCATCTCTAATTCCCTGTGTTGTGCCTTTACAGATTCAAGAACAAATATCATGCCGTTTCATGAGAAAAGGACCTGAGAATATTAGCTGACTCCAAGCTCAGTAGTGATTCCTCACCATGATTCCCTTGTTGAAAATGCTAATGCCGTCTCAGGCTGCATTTACAGAAGTGAAGCCCAGAACAAAGGGGGGATTGTCTCAAGGTTCTTTCAGGTGCATCTTCTGTATGGAAATTTGATCAATGTATTCACTGTTTCCTAGAGCACCAAAATAACCCAGGTGCCATCTCCAAGAAATTCTGTATTAACAGGTCACGGGAGAGCCTGGAATCTGTATATTAACCAGCACAAATTATTTGAGGTTCACTGATCTAAAAA
>NW_007783730.1:0-1788 GCF_000696425.1 Galeopterus variegatus
CGGCCCTGGGGACAAAGAAAAAACACCAAGGCAGGAGAGCGGTCAAAGCCGGAACTCTGTTTATTGCAAGGGTGTTGGAGCTTATATAGAGGGAGAAAGCGGAAGTAGATAGAGAGAGCGGGAAGGGACGGCTGCCCAATCAGGGGAGGCCACGAGTTGGGGGGGTGGGTGATGGCAGAGCGGGAAAAAGTTGCTTAGTCACTGGGCCCCGGAAGAGAGAGCAATTGACTACGTGCATATCAGCGCTACTGAAATGGCGGCAGTGAACTTGTATTTGCAAAACGGCCGCCGCTTGGTTTATATTAGAAAATAGGAACTACACACAGGCAGACGCCTTATGATGTGCTTGCACCGGAATGTGGCCCAACATTTACTTCAGTCTCTAATTCTGTGATTCACAACCTTAGTCCCATAACAGAATTATCTGGTAACTTTATACCCATACTAGGGCCCCACTCCTAGACCTTCTCATTTAATTGATCTGGGTGCATTCGGGATATCAGGATTTTTGAAAGCCCCCCATGGTGAGTCTAATGTGCTTTGAAAACTTTTTTTCACTTAGAATTCTTGTCAGACCACTGGTGGTTGTGAATCTGTTTTCTGAGGCTCTTGAGCACTGCCTCTACCTCCCTTCCATTTGCTGTCATCCTTATCCTGGAATTATTGATAGAATGTATAATCTCCAAATATAGTAAAACTGGCTGGAGGAGATTCATTATTCCGATACAGCTTGTTGGTGCAGCATTAAGGGAGCCGGGAGACCGTTAACATAGTCTTCTACTCTTTTACCTTTAATCAGAAGAATCCTGATATTTCCCAAAATATTGCCAAAAGACCCTTAAGTCCTTGACCTTTTTTTGTTCTCAAAAGCAGATGAGAGAATAAAAAAAGTAAGGTACCACACTTTTCTTCTTCTGCATCCGTTGCCTCTACTAACAACATATAGCTATCTTCCTCTCTTGATTCTGATTTTGGCGTTGAAATGTATGTCTATGTTAACCCTAATTTGCATGACACAGCCAATTTGTGTCCATCCTACATAAAGTATTGGTGACAAATGTATCATCATTTTCTGAGAGAAAATGGATTCCTAAAAATAATTATACAGTTAAACTTTTGAAACCATTATCAATGTGATATATAGTGGCTTTATACCACATACAAACAAAAGAAGCTTTTTGAGTTTGAGCTCATTGGTATGAATTCCTCTAAAATATGAATGTTACATTTTAATATAAATTATTACTCTAAATAGTCAACAATCTCTAAAGCTAGAATAAAGTTTTAATTTATAAACTGAACAACTGGATACATTTTAGGTGCCCATTGTCATGAGATAATATGAAACTGCAGTGTAATCCGTGTGGAGGAACACGTGTGCCTAAATCTACAACCTGAAAGTGTTCTAGGAACTTTAAAATGCTGCATCAATTCTATAAATAATTCAGACTGTAAAAGAGAGAAGAAAATTTGGGCAAGCTTGCAAGTTTGCTCTTAAGCCTTTAATGTACATTTTTTATTGAAAGATAAATTTAAATAGGAATTTGAACTGCCTTGTAAATAAGGTCAAACATCTGGCTGAGAGGAAGGCCCTGTGCTCAGTCCTTTCTAGAGGAGTGTGTACACAAATGCAATAAGATAAAGAAATTATTATACTCTTAGTATTTTGTACACCCTCTCTCTAGGGGAGAACAAATCTACATTCATGGGAAAAGTTCTCAAAAATCTCTTGTCTTGAGTCAGTTCAAAAAGTGGGCCTATTCCCAGAGAGAGCCAGGGAGTATATGC
>NW_007783731.1:0-1069 GCF_000696425.1 Galeopterus variegatus
ATTACAGAATCTTTTCTGGACCACTATAAACAATAGTCATAAACCATTTCCTTTACACCATGTAAGGAATACAAATTTCTATGTAGGTTTAAAAACTCCCTGTACTGGAGGAGAAAAAATAAAGGACATTACTATACCAACTGAAAAAATTGAAATATGGGTGGTACATTAAAGTATCAGAATATTCCTATTAGAAAATACTAAAGTATTTAGGGGTAAAGGACTATAATGTATCATTCTTGGTTGGTTCAGGAAAAAATATTTTGTGTACTCAGATTATGAAACAAATGGGGTGTAAATTGTTAATAGTAGCAAATATAAGTAAAGGATGTACAGGTTTTCTTTGTCCTGTTTTTATTTCTATACTTTTCTCTAAGTTTAAAATTATTTCCACGTAGAAGTTTTTTTTAAAAGGGAGCCAGAATAAAAAGGGTTACATATGGCAAGTATTTTGGAAGTTAATGGGTAGGACTTGGTCCTTAGATGTGAGCAAAAATAAGAAAATAATAATCCTTAACGTAGTGGCCTTAAAATATACATTTTCCAGGTGATTTTTTTCTTTTTGGTAGTATACAATTATGTGTTGCAGTGATAGATGTTCTGTTACAGTGGTAAACATTCTGAAAGTTTGAGTCATAAACCTGTCAAAATGCATGTCATAGCAAAATCAATAATTGTTTTCCTTTACATTTATGTATAAAGATGTTTGCAGTTGCTGCTTATGTTTTAAGAATGAAATAAATTGTGTCATTACGTTCATAGGCAACTCTGTTTGGTTTTAAGTGAGTGTCTTTACCACTTCATTTTAGGGAATGTGAAGTATTCTCTAAGAACCATCCTGCCCCCTTCTCGAAAGTCATTACTTTCCACAAGAAGGAACCATTTGAACTAGAAGCATTTTATACTAATTTACATGAAGTGCCTTATCCTGATCCAAGAATTGGTAAGAGAACACAAGAAAAAAATGTCCATCAATTTTTGGCCTTTTATAAGTAATATGTTATATTAGAATCAAGGAAGCAAATATATTGACATTTCAGTTAAGCCAGCTCTATGAAAAAAGATTCAT
>NW_007783731.1:2167-2846 GCF_000696425.1 Galeopterus variegatus
TTTCAATTCATTTTGACTTCGGTCTTTAAAGTGTTGTGTAGTTAGTCTGAAAGGTTTGTGAGGGTTATTTTTTTATGGAAAAACTCTTTAATTAGTAAATTGAAATTGTGCTGCCAGACTGACTATATATTCTGCTCTTAAACGTAATGTTCACTGGCAACAACTAGAATGAGTATTACTGGATTAATATGAAAGTGGAAATAGGAGAATGTAATATCCACTTTAACAGTAATCTTTTCAGAAGATATAAAACAAAATTTGGTTTTATGATATTTAAAAGAGAAGGAATAATTTTTGTCTTAAAATTTTCTGTATGTATTCTTTTATTGACAGACTAAAAAGCAAACGAATATTTCAAGTATATTATTTCAAGCAGTTGAAATTATTAAAGGCAGTATTTATTAGTTTGCTAGAGCTGCTACAGCAAGGTACCACAATCTACATGGGTTAAATAATAAACATTTATGCTTTCTTAGATCTGAAGGCTAGAGGTCTGAAATCAAAGTATCTCCTAATACAATCACATCTGGGTACTTTGTGGTCAGGACTTTAATATATGAATGGTGGGAAGGGGCTGCACACAATTTAACCCCTAAAAAAGGTCAGCCAGGGGCCGGCCCAGTGGCACACTGCTACAGTGCGCCGCTTGGGAGCACAGTGGCGCTCCCGCCGAGGGTTC
>NW_007783732.1:0-441 GCF_000696425.1 Galeopterus variegatus
AGCTCTACCTTCAGAATATATCCAGAATCCTACCGCTTCTTACTTCATTGCTATCACCCCAGGCTGGCTCTCACATAACCTTCCTGGTCACTCTGCTTTCTCCCTTGTTCCACTAAGTCCATTTTCAGCACAGCAGTCAGAGTGATCCTTAAGATGTAGGTCAGATCATGTCACCCCATCTTCAAAACCATCTAATGGTTTTTCATTTCAGAGCAAAAGTCTAGCTCCTTATAGTGACCCAGTTCCTACATGATTTGGCCTCTGGTGTAGAGGGTTAGAAATCTTGATTCTCATTTGATTTTTAAGATAAGGTTTTTAGGTAATGCATGTATGAGGCAACAGGCTCTGGTCAGAGGGCAAAAGTCCATAGATAGTATGGAAAAAGCCCATTTAATCAATTCTAATTAAGTATGTGTTGATTCTCATTTGATTTTTAGAATA
>NW_007783732.1:2567-2846 GCF_000696425.1 Galeopterus variegatus
TGCACTCAATTGTCTAACAGTCATCTCAAACATAACATCTGCAAGATAGAGCTCTTGATTTCCCCCGTTCATTATACCTGTTCCTCCTCATCTTAGTCAACGATACCACATTGACCCAGTTGCTCAGGCCAAATACCTCATTTTCCCCTCACACTTCACATCTAATACACCAGCAAGTTGGCTCTATCCTTAAAATATATTCTGAATTCAGTAAAGAGGAAGGATGCAAAATCAGCACACAAAAATCAATAGCATTCCTATTTGCCAATAGTGAAATAA
>NW_007783733.1:0-750 GCF_000696425.1 Galeopterus variegatus
AAATTGAATATTTGGTAACAACCCAAATGTCCTTCATCCTTCAGATGGTGAATAGATAAACTGCAGTGCATTGATACAATGAAATATTACTGAGCAATAAAGAGGTATATTTATGTCTCGATTCACCAAGACACTTGTCAGTAGCGGGCTCTACTGATGCACACATCACCTTGAATGAGTTTTAAAGGGTAAGTGAAAAAGCCAGTCTCAGAAGGTTACTTATTATATGATTCCATTTATAAGACATTCTCAGAATGACAAAACTATAATGACAGAGAGCAGACACGTGCCGGACAGGGGTCAGGCTTGGGCAAGTGTGTGGCTATAAGGGGATAACAAGAGGGTGCCTTTGGGATTGATGAAACTTTCTGTATCTTGATTATAGTGATGTTTACATGAATATGCACGTGTGTAAAATTCGTAAAACTTTACTTAAAATAAAAGTAAATTTTACCTTATTCTCATTTAAACAGTAAAATAACATCAACTATACTGTGAGGTGATAGTATACTTTTATTACACAGGTAATCTAAAAGCTGTCAATTTCCAAATTCATGTTTCATCCTGGATTCCTTAAGTTCTTTTTTTTTTTTTTTTTCGTGACCGGTAAGGGGATCGCAACCCTTGGTGTGGTGTCGCCCAGACCGCACTTAGCCAGTGAGCGCACCGGCCATTCCTATATAGGATCCTTAAGTTCTATACCTGAATTGTCAATTCCCTGTTTAACATCTTTGGGGGTCATGGGCCTGG
>NW_007783733.1:1675-2846 GCF_000696425.1 Galeopterus variegatus
AAATTGAATATTTGGTAACAACCCAAATGTCCTTCATCCTTCAGATGGTGAATAGATAAACAAACTGCAGTGCATCGATACAAAGAAATATTACTGAGCAATAAAGAGGTATATTTATGTCTCGATTCACCAAGACACTTGTCAGCAGCAAGCTCTATTGATGCACACATCACCTTGAATGAGTTTTAAAGGGTAAGTGAAAAAGCCAGTCTCAGAAGGTTACTTATTATATGATTCCATTTATAAGACCTTCTCAGAATGACAAAACTATAATGACAGAGAGCAGACCCATGCCGGACAGGGGTCAGGCTTGGGCAAGTGTGTGGCTATAAGGGGATAACAAGAGGGTGCCTTTGGGAGTGATGAAACTTTCTGTATCTTGATTATAGTGATGTTTACATGAATATGCACGTGTGTAAAATTCATAAAACTTTACTATAAAATAAAAGTAAATTTTACCTTATTCTCATTTAAACAGTAAAATAACATCAACTATACTGTGAAGTGATAGTATACTTTTATTACACAGGTAATCTAAAAGCTGTCAATTTCCAAATTCATGTTTCATCCTGGATTCCTTAAGTTCTTCTTTTTTTTTTTTCGTGACCGGTAAGGGGATCGCAACCCTTGGTGTGGTGTCGCCCAGACTGCGCTCAGCCAGTGAGCGCACCTGCCATTCCTATATAGGATCTTTAAGTTCTATACCTGAATTGTCAATTCCCTGTTTAACATCTTTGGGGGTCATGGGCCTGGAAAGTCACATAGTTATTCAAATAAAACATAAGATTTCCAGTTCTCAATCTACACTCTCCATTTATGAACTTGTGCCTCCTTTCTCCAATTCAGAAAAAAAGAAGTACCAACTGTCCAATTTTACATTGCAGAAACAGTAATTCCATCTTGGCATCTACCTCTCATTTCTCACTGAATCAATCACCTCCTTCTCCTTGGTTTTATCTTCGTTAGACACAAACACTCACGCAAACACACACACACATTTAATTTCCATTCAATTACCAATATGTATTTTAGTCCTTATGACATATGGCTCTTGTTTAACACCCTGTAGAAGCCTTCTAACAGGTTTTTTATCTCTTGTTTTTATCTCCTAATCTCTTTAAATTTATTTTCTAACCAACAAGGTGCTGAATGTTTTAATATTTTATTTGGA
>NW_007783734.1:0-223 GCF_000696425.1 Galeopterus variegatus
TGATGTGAGAGCAGCATCACGTAGCCAAATGGATGGAACTGCAGATGGCTGCATTTGGAGACAAGCAACCATACGTACCACGTTTGCCTTGATCTGTTCATGATGGGAAAACAGCAACTTTCTCACATGATCATCATGCTGGTGCCACCAGGAGCCCAGAAGAGAAGCTTGAGCTAAGTGCTATGTCCGTGCTCTAAAAGACATGAGTTCAAATCTCAGCTCC
>NW_007783734.1:1894-2846 GCF_000696425.1 Galeopterus variegatus
GCTTATTCTACGCCTGTGTAATTGCTGTGGGGTCAGCTCGCCTAAAGATGCAGGACTCCGACTGGTGCCTGCAACACTAAAATCTTTTACTTTGATGTGATTTTTTTGCTTGGTTCTTGTCTAGTTTAACAACGTACTCTCATTTCCCTCTCCTCTCAGAGAGTAAAGAATATGGGGTATCACAGTCACTCGGGCACCCCATCCCAAACCTTTAGATAAGAAGTTGTATCTAAAAAGAAGTGGAGCGAGCTGGTCAGGTGTAGTGATTTTACTGTCATCTTGTTGGTAATGACTACAATATGAGCACTAAATAACAAGCGGACATTAAAAAAATATTTGAAATTATCCAAAACCTTCAACATACACGTTCACATGCATGCAACAATGGAGGAATATCTTACTAGAGTTACATACTAAAAGGGTAAATCACAAGCAGCTGTCTTTCATCTTAAATATGTATGTCCCAGAAAGACTATTAAATGGTAGGTGGTCACTTTTTACCCAACGATGCAACTATAATGAATATCATTATGGAAGTTTTGGACTCTCTGTTATGCTACGATTGTAAAGCAGAATGGCTGGCTGTCCAATCTTAGAGGAAGAATAATCTATCCCCGCCAACTTCTGGTGGTTAACAGTAATGAGTAGATGTCACGGGCAGTCTCTGCTGCTGACATTCCTGGCCTGGCTGTGGCCAACAGGCAGCTCCTATGACTTGTTTGAGAGGTGACTGTGCGACTTTACTTGCAGGTAAGAGAACTCAGTCATTGTATTCCCCACTGGGGCTACTGAATCTTCCATGCAACAGCCAACAGAATGTACTAAGTAGTGTTAAAAATTAACCATTATGAGGGTCAGCTTTGTACCCCATGAATATTCATAACCAATAAAATAAAATAAAAAATTAACCACTAAATTAAAGCCAGTTAAAAGAAGGAAAGAAACAACATAA
>NW_007783735.1:0-378 GCF_000696425.1 Galeopterus variegatus
TATAAGTTATCTACTTCCAGGATGCAATGGTGGAACAAACATAGAGCACATATTCCCATTCAGAAAGGGAGAAATAGAACAAAAGGAAAAGGTGACAAGTCCTAAACAAGACTGAAATCCAGCAGGGCAGGCATGAAAGCTCAAAGCTGGTGAATCATGTACCTTGAAGTGGAGTCAAAGCACATGATTCACCATGTACCTTGGTGAATCCCCTGCACACTGGTGTGGGGGTTGGGTCCCCAAGTCCTCAGGCTATTCTGCCTCTATGGCTCTCCTAGTATCAGGCGATGCTTTAATTCTCATAAGCTGGGGATGGCTCATGGCTCACTCGAGAGAGTGTGGTGCTGATGACACCAAGGCCAAGGGTTCAAATCCCAT
>NW_007783735.1:2398-2846 GCF_000696425.1 Galeopterus variegatus
AATACATGGAACTGGGTGATTTATAAGAAAAAGAAATGTATTGCTTGCAGTTTCTGAGGCTTGGAATTCCAAGGTTCACAGCTGGTGAAGGCTTTGGTGGTGGCTTCAGTGATGACAGGGTATCACATTGCAAAATGGTGAAGCAGAGACAGCAGAGGGAGAGCAGAGAGAGTGAAAGAGACTCTCCTCTCTCTTCTTTTAAGGCCCTGACCACCATTATTAATCCATTCACTATGGCATGGTCCTACAATCTAACCACCTCTTAAAGGCTCCACCTTTCAGTTACCATAGTAGGATTTCCCACCCTCTTAACCATCACAGTGAGGGACAAGCTTCTAATATATAAAGTTTGGGGGACACGATTCAAGCTTCAGTGAGTTTGGGTGGGACATAATTCAATCCACTACAAATGCCAATATTTTTTATCAGTAACTACTAGAAATAGAAA
>NW_007783736.1:0-646 GCF_000696425.1 Galeopterus variegatus
AACATTTTAGGAAAATATTTATTTTTAAACCTATTTTGTTTGAACTATACGTTTTTTTTTTTGTGAGTGTGTGTGTGTAGACCTAGATTGAGTTATGTCACCTAATTCTCACTCCACGTAGAGGTTTTATGAGGAAGAAATATGTTCAAACATTAAGCAAACCAGTTAAGAAAAAGTTTGCTCTGGATAATTCAGATTTAATGATCACAGTGACTCTTACCAGCTTGTTTGAAGACATTTGTGGTTAAAGATTAAAAAAAAAATCATAATGTTCATTATTAACATTACTATATACCTTGAAAACTAATCTCTTATTTAGCTAGACAACTGTGCATTTGCTGTATCATGTTTCCTCCCCATCCCACCCCAGTGGACCTCTCTGAACTTCTGTTCAAACAGTATGTGAATGACATCATAGCTTTGGAGAGAGTCACACCCATTTCATGCAGAATTAGCTACAACAAAGGTAAGTCAGTCAACAAAGACTTCTTGTGACTAATTCTCCTATGGGTATAAAAGAGGAAGAAAGTGTATCATTGTATTTCTTTCTTAACTTTGGGATTAGAACATTCATCTGAAGTAATAAGTAAAACTGATGACAACTCAACAAGTTAAGCAGAGCAATACTACAGGGAAGACTTAGAGC
>NW_007783736.1:1646-2846 GCF_000696425.1 Galeopterus variegatus
GGGTGGTCATTTTTTCATGAAGTTAATCACTGTTCTACGAACATTATCTAACATGTATATCTTATTGGAGGCTGGGTTGGTTAACATCATTCTTTTTATGCTAACATTCAAGTAACTATTTTTTTTTTTTTCTTCAAAGCTACCTGGCTGCCCTGTCTACTTGGTGGAAATTGACATCATAAGAACTCTCTGGGGAAGAAGACTTCCATCCCGTTCCTAACCATGTTGCCAGCAGAGTGCAACACTATGGAAGTAACTTACACTGTCCTGTCACACTTAAATGATATATACAGGAAGGAGTAATTCAAGTCTTCCATTTTAAAGCCTAAATTTACTTTTCCAATAAATTGCAATCACCTGGTGGTCCTGATCAGTTTGGGTATAGAAGATAAAAATTTGATAGGAATTAATTCATCTCTATTTGACTCTGTATTCACAGGAATTTCCAGTGCAGAATAGAGTAGACTGGATAAGCCTTGTGGCTAAGGCAAAAGATTAGTGAAAAAGAAATTTTATGGTAACAGTTTCGAGTAGCAGAAAGAGGATTAGCCTAGCCAATTCTTAACTCTGCCACAGATCAGCAAGTCACTTTTCAGCCTCAGTTTGAGCAGCTGTATAAAAAGAAGGCTTTAAATCAGATAATATAGATGTTTTGAGATTCTATGGTTTCAATAGTTTGTATGTCAGCACTTTTAACTTTTAGTGAAGTTCATTTTGAAGATTTAAAATATTATAATAAAAACAATAAAAACAACAAATATTCATGGGCACTTATTATGTCCAAAATGCATTTTGTAACTTTACAGAAAGCCCGTGAGGTAGAGACTGTTGTTATCTCCATAATAATAGTACAGAAAGTTTCGGAGAGATTAAGTAACTCTCTCCAAACCGTATAGCTAGTAAATGGTGAAACGAATTTGAACTGTAGTTTGTTTCCAAGCCTGAACTTATAATCATTAACTTAAATCACAAAAAACAAAACGAAAGTTTTCTCAAATTTAACTTTTGCTAATCATTAAAATATAATACATAGTTATTTTTGATAGATTAATAGATGGATGAAATTTAAGTTTTTCTCTTAGGTCCTCCTGTAGTAGTTTTGATTTTTTGCAAACTGTAGTCAGCTTTCTGTGCCCGACAGAAACTCATTATTTCCTATATTCAAGAACATCTCCTGACTTGTTCTTTTCGTGGAGGTAG
>NW_007783737.1:0-722 GCF_000696425.1 Galeopterus variegatus
AAATCAGCACAAGGGTCCCTATTTCCGCTATTACACTCATCCGGTTGTGGTCTTAGCCATCGTCAAGCAGAGGTAGCTGGGAAGCAAGGTTGAGTCGGTTGCAGAATTTTACATGGAGATAAGAGGGAGACAGGAGAATATTTTGTAATATGTTAGTCTACTTGCTTAAATGCTGAGTTAGACTGGAATTTAATAGACTTTCCACAGCGTGAAAAACTTACAAAAAAACTTCATTTCCTAAAATCATTTCAGAAGAAGCCTCTACCAACCTGGGAGCTGCCGAAACTTGTTCATCTCCTGGTCGTCTGCAAGACTGTGTGGGGGACCAATCAACTTTGTATAAATGACCCTTAGGGATTATATCTAAACTTTTCCAGCAATTCTTCTAGCCGCCTTTAGCCACTCTCTTGAGGAGATGATTTGGGGGGGGGTCTTTAATCTCCTCCTCAAGTTCTCTCCATTCTGCTGCCACCACCCTCATTCAAGCTCCTCCAGGTCCCAGTAGCACCTGGATAAATTGGTAAAGGTCAGGATTCCTGGACTGGACACTCCTGTGAGGATTCTAAAGTTCTTAGCATAATTTTGAGGATTTTCCCTCGGATTGGGGAATCTTTTACAGCAGCTCTCAGCTCAGTTTCAGACCACAGAAATACTGTTACGGCAGGATTGGTTGATCAGGGGGTCTCACTACGTAAGGCTTTTATTCTACCTTCCTGTTTCTC
>NW_007783737.1:6408-6619 GCF_000696425.1 Galeopterus variegatus
GCACTTGTCTTATAAGAAACGCTAAAGGGAGTTTTTAAGTCTTAAAGAAAAGGACACTAATATGTAATAAGAATACATCTGAAAGTATCAAGCTTATTGGTAAAAGAAATTATACAGACAAATTCACAATACTCGAAGACTGTGATTGTGGTGTGTAAACTACTTATATCTTTAGTATAAAGATTTAAGACAAATCTATTAGAGATAATAA
>NW_007783737.1:8653-9254 GCF_000696425.1 Galeopterus variegatus
AAAAAAAAATCAGAAACTGCAGGAATGTTGGAAACTACACAAACACGTGGAAATTAACATGCTCTCGAACAACAAATGAGTCAATTTTAAAAAAAGGAAATTAACAGAAATTCTTTCAGATAAAGAAAACATGAAAATACAATAAACCAAAACCTATGTGATCCAGCAAATTCAGTTCTAAGATGGAAGTTCATAACAATAAACAACTACATAACAGAAGTAGAAAGATCGTAAATGAGCAACCTAAAATTATACCTCAAACGTCTATAAGAAAAACAAACTAAACCCAAAATAGGTAGAAGGAAAGAAATAATAAAAATGAAAGCAGAAATAAACAAATTAGATTTAAAAAGTGATACAAAAGATCAACAGAACTAAATGAGGAAGAACTTATTGGAAACTGGAGCAAAAATCACCTTGTTATAGAGTTGCAAAGAACTCGGCTGCATTTTATTTACGCCCAACAGTTTTATGGAATATGGAACTTAAAACTGAAGAACCAGAGTATTTGCTGGAAGAAATTTCTAAACAGAAAAGCATTCAGGCAGCTGCATGGATACCTCTAACAGCCTACACTGACTTATAACAGAAAAGGCATGGT
>NW_007783738.1:0-351 GCF_000696425.1 Galeopterus variegatus
TGACAGTCAGAACACATTTAGCATTTATTGATTAATTTTGCCATTTTATGTAAGCACTGCAGATGGTGTGCCAAATATTTACAACAGTAACACCAAAATCGCTAATCACAGATCACGAGAACATACATTTTAATAATAATAGTAAGACTGAAATATCATGAGATTTGCCAAAATTTGACACAGAGAAACAAAATAAACACGTGCTGTTGCAAAGTGGCACTCGTAGACCCTTTTGACACATAAATGACATAAATTTCAGTTGCAAAAACTGTGGTATCTGTGAAGTACAATAAAGTGAAGTGCAATAAAAAGAGGTATGTATGTACTGTGAAAATCCTAATGCCAAAAAAA
>NW_007783738.1:2411-2846 GCF_000696425.1 Galeopterus variegatus
TACTGTTTCAGGGTGTATATTTAATTCTTTAATCCATTTTGAGTTAATTTTGGTATATGTTGAGGTATGGGTCTAGTTTCATTCACCTCCCTGTGGACATCGAGTTTTCCCAGTACCATTTCCTGAAGAGGCACTCTCACTCTAGTGTGTAGACTTGGTTCCTTTGTCAAAAATCAGATCGCTGGGGTCGGCCCGGTGGCACACTCGGTAGAGTGCAGCCCTTGGGAGTGCGGTGGTGCTCCTGCCCAGGGTTCAGATCCCATATAGAGACCGGTCCGCTCACTGGTTGAGTGCGGTTTGGGCACGACACCGAAGGTTGCGATCCCGTTACTGGTCATGAAAAAAGACAAAAAGGAAAAAAAAAAGATCAGATCACTGTAGGTGTATTGCTTGGTTTCTGGATTCTCTATTCTATTAAAATGATCTGTGTGTGTG
>NW_007783739.1:0-344 GCF_000696425.1 Galeopterus variegatus
GCTGCCTCTACTCATGGTGGAAAGCAGCAGGGCAGCTGCTGGGTGCAAGGAGATCACATGATGAGTGAGGAAACAAGAGGGAGGGAGGTGCCAGCCTCCTTTTAACAACCAGCTCTTGTGGGAACTAATAGAGTGACAAGTCACTTACTAAGTCCCTATCCCTGCCCTGGGAGGGCATCAATCTATTCATGAGGGATCTGCCCAATGACCCAAACACCTCCAAACACTGCCACATTGGGGATCAGATTTCAACATGAGCTTTGGGGGTCAAACATATCCAAAGTGTATCACTGTGGGTCAGAAATTTGGGAGCAGCTTAGCTGGGTGGTTCTGACTCAGGGTCT
>NW_007783739.1:2184-2846 GCF_000696425.1 Galeopterus variegatus
CTTCCTTTGAGAAATGCCTGTTTAGCTCCTTTGCCCATTTTTAATTGGCTAATTTTTTTTTATTGTTAAGTTGTTTGCATTCCTTATGTATTCTAGGTATTAATCCCTTGTCACATGCATAGGCTGCAAATATTTTCTCTCATTCTGTAGGTTGTCTTTCCACTCTGTTAATTGTTTCTTTTGCTGTGCAGAAGTGTTTTAGTTTGATTTAATCCCATTTGCTTATTTTTTCTTTTATTGCCTAAGCTTTTGGGGTCTTATTCATAAAGTCTTTGCCCAGTCCTACTTCCTGATGTGTTTTCCCTATGTTTTATTTTGGGAGTTTTATAGTTTTAGGTCTTATATTTAAGTCTTTAACCCATTTTAAGTTACTTTTGGTATATGGTGAGAAGTTTGGGTCTAGTTTCATTCTTCTACATATGGATGTCCAGTTTTCTGAGCACCATTTATTGAAGAAAACAACTTTTTCCCAATGTATGTTCTTGCTGCCAAAGATCAGTTGGTTGTAAATATGTGGGGTTCTTTTCTGGGTTTTCTATTCTGTTCCCTTGGTTTAAGTGTCTGTTTATATGCCAGTACCATGCTGTTTGGTTACTATAGCTTTGTAGTATAATTTGACATCAGGTAGTGTTATGCCTCCAGCTTTATTTATTTATTTTTTT
>NW_007783740.1:0-921 GCF_000696425.1 Galeopterus variegatus
CCAAAAGAAGACATAGGGGAAACACTTCAGGAAGTAGGACTGGGTGAGGGCTTTATGAATATGACCCCCAAAACACAGGCAACAGAAGGAAAAGTAAACAAATGAGGTTATATCAAACTAAAAACCTTCCCCACAGCAAAAGAAACAATTAACAGAGCAAAAAAGACAAATAACAAAGTGGGAGAAAATATTTGCAAAATATGCATCTGACAAAGGATTAATATCCGGAATATATACAGAACTCAAACAACTAAACAGTAAAAAAAACAAGTGACCTGACTAAAAAATGGGCAAAGGAGCTGAATAGGCATTTCTCAAAGGAAATTATATAGTAGCCAACAGACACATGACAAAATGCTCAACATCACTCAGCATCTGGGAAATGCAAATCAAAACCATACTGAGATATCATCTCACTCAGTCAGACTGGCCATTACCAAAGTGACAGAGAGTAACATGCTGGAGAAGATGTGGAAAAAGGAGACCCCCCGACACTGTTGGTGGGACTGTAAATTAGTGCAGCTATTATGGAAAACAGTATGGAGGTCCCTCAAACAACTTCAGATAGAACTGCCATATGACCCAGCAAACGCACTGCAGCCTAATGCCCATCATTGCATGAGTGGATAAGGAAAATGTGGTATATTTATACAGTGGAATACTACTCTGCCATAAAAAGAATGAAATACTACCATTCCCAGCAACATGGGTGAAATTAGACAAAATTATGTCAAGTGAAATAAGCCAGGCACAGAAAGAAAAATACTATACTACATGTCCTCACTTATATGCGGGAGCTAATAAAAAAAAAAACCAAATAAATAAAAAAAGAGAAAGATACAAAAAATCACAATAATACATTAAACTTTTTTTTTTTCCTTTTCATCTTTTTTTTTTACTGACCGGCAACGGGATCGCAAC
>NW_007783740.1:2633-2845 GCF_000696425.1 Galeopterus variegatus
AAAAATGGAGAATTTTAATGGGTGAAGCAAAACCATCACTATGAACAGATAATATAATGGTCTGTAGAACACCCAAAGGAATCTACTGATGAATTATTATAATTAATAACAATTTTTTAAAAGTTCTGGATATAGGGCCGGCCCGGTGGCGCACTGGAGAGTGCGCCACTTGGGAGCGCGGCAGTGCTCCCGCCGAGGGTTCGGATCCCATG
>NW_007783741.1:0-417 GCF_000696425.1 Galeopterus variegatus
CAAAGAATAATTATGATTTATAATGATGAGCATGCCAGTAATATTGATTTCATCATCACATGCTGTACACCAATACTGATAGTCAACTCTATGCCCCATAAATATGTATAATAAATTATGTTTCAGTTCAAAAAATAAAAATAAAAAGCTAAAAAAAATAACAGTAGTTAACTAAGAGAAAAATAATCATGTTAAGATAAATTATCAAAACATCCCAAATAAAGTCAGACATTGTCAGACTGGAAGAAAAACAATACCCAAACTATATGTTGTCTACGAGGGCATTCTTTAAATATAAAAGCACAAATAGATTAAAATTAAAATCTTGGTAAAAGATGCACCTTGCTAAAACTAAAAAAACAAATAACTATTTGGGAATTAAAACCACACTCCTACTAGAAAAGCTAAACTTAAAAA
>NW_007783741.1:2339-2845 GCF_000696425.1 Galeopterus variegatus
CCACATGTTCTCACTTATTTGTGGGAACTAAAAATAAATAAATCAATACAAGAAAAAAAAAAACAGGGGCGGGGAGGAAGAAGACATACAATTACAATTCCTTGAAATTGATACGGCAAGCGAACAGAAAAGACATTGTTGGGAGGGAGGGGGGACAGGGAGGAGGGAAAGAGTTTTCGGTAATTGGCCACAATTATCAACCACATTGTATATTGACAAAATAAAGTAAAATAAAATATTTTAAAAAATTTATTCTGTTTATATAAAATTCTAGAAAAAATGATTTTTAGTCACAGAAAGTAAGTTATTGGTTACTTTTGAACAAGCAGGAAAAATTACAAAGTGGCATGTGAGAACTATTGGAGATAATAAATATGTTTGCTGTCTTAATTGAGGTGATGATCTGATGGTTAAATACATATTTCAATACTGATCAAACTGTACACTTTATATAAGAGCAGTTTATTGTATGTCAATTGTATCTCTTTAAAGTTATAAAAAATAAA
>NW_007783742.1:0-393 GCF_000696425.1 Galeopterus variegatus
GCGGCGGGAGCGCTGCTGCGCTCCCAGTGCCGCACTCTCCCGAGTGCGCCACGGGCTCAGCTCCAAGAATTTACATTTCTAATACATTCTCAGGTCATGCTGATGCTGCTGGTCTGGGGAAAACACTTCAACAAGCGCTGCTCTAAGGCAACCTGGGGATCTCCCCAACATGAGCCTTGGGGGTCCTACGACTTGGCCCATGCCTGAGACTGGGCCCACACCTGGGACTGGAGCTCAGGAGTAATTGAATGGACTAAAGAAACCACCCCACTCATGACCACATCTGAACCCCACAAAAGTATTCGCTCTTACTCAGTGTGTGTGTTTGCCTGGCTCAGAGTGGGACTATTTTATTCAAGACTCCATCCTACCTCACTTCCAAAAAAATAACTT
>NW_007783742.1:2494-2845 GCF_000696425.1 Galeopterus variegatus
TGAGAAGTTCCAATATACTCCAGTCAAAGAGTGACAGGGAACCAAGGTGCTTCTCCCAAGAATTCAAGAGCTCAGCCATGTCCCCAGGGAACCAACATAGTGTTGCTAACCTCAGGAAGGAACCACTAAGTTACCCAGTGCCTAGACCACAGAGGCACTCACAAGCAACTCCAGCACTGAATATGGCTGAAGCATTCAAATGGAGACTGCACTACTGTATCTGCCCAGAACAAATACTAAAACACCCTATTCAATGATCAATACAAAATCTTTCCACAGGAAGAAGTCTCTCTCCTCAAAGCTTACTCCAGAGTAACAGAAGAAGCAACTACTCTACCAGATGACCAGACA
>NW_007783743.1:0-424 GCF_000696425.1 Galeopterus variegatus
TGGAAAAAGACTGTCAACCAAGAATTCTGTATCCAGCAAAACTAACCTTTGAATATAAAGGAAAAATAAAGTCTGTCCTAGACAAGTAAAGTTTAAGGGATTTCATTAGTACTAGACCTGCTTTACAAGAAATGCTAAAGAGAGTCTGAAAGAAGATGATGTTAAAGTGAAACAAAACATTCGAAGGTACAAAACTTACTAGTAAAATGTAGACAATTTCAAAATTCTCAAATGTTGTAAGTGTGGTTAATAAACCACTTATATCCTTAGTATAAAGACTAAAGGATAAATGTAACGAGATAATAAATGCAACAACCATATAAGAGGCAATATTAAAAGATATAACTTGAAACAACAAAATATCAAAAAGTTGGGGGGAATGACGTTAAAGCATAAAGTTGGCTTTGGGTTTTTTGTTTTTTTT
>NW_007783743.1:2494-2845 GCF_000696425.1 Galeopterus variegatus
TAAAATTAGTAGAAAAAGAGAGGTAACCAAGGTCAGAGCAAAAATAAATTAAGAAATTACAAAAATAGTTCAAAAGATTGATGAGACAAAGAGTTGGCTTTTCGAAAAGATAAATAAAATCAATAAAACTTTTGCTAGACTAACAAAGATTAAACAAGAGAGAAGACGCAAAATCAGAAATGAAAAAGGAGACATTACTGCTATACCACAGATAGCAGTGCAAAGGATCATAAGAGAATATTACAGACAACTATATACCAACAAACTGCAAAACCTAAAAGAACCACATTCCTGGGCCCTTATACCATGTACGAAGGTTGAAACAGGAAGAACCAGAAAGATTAAACAGAC
>NW_007783744.1:0-481 GCF_000696425.1 Galeopterus variegatus
TGTTACCATTAAATGATATTAAAATCGTCTTTTATGGCCCTGATTTTGCCACCAAGGCTTTTTTCCCAAAATAAAGAAAATTTAAACAGGCAAATCTATTCCAGGTTAAAAAATCCCATTTACACACAAAGAAATCTTGCACTCCATATTGAAAGATGAACTTTTTGTCTTCATTTGACTATTAGTTTAACCTATATTAAGCCAAAGGGCTTCGTTCAAGTTGCTAAGCTAAAGCGTTGTTGATCACACCCGTTCTGGTTCACAGGGACATTCTCCCAAAATAGATTCTTGGCATTTTATAACCCTCCTACATCTTCACAAAAGAGAATGTGGAACACAGGAAGGAATCATTTCCCAACACACAACACGCATCCTCACGGTCATCAGAAGCCATTCGGTTACATGCAGATCACGCTCCCGGCACGCACCCTCCCCGGCGTCCTCGCGGCCTCGGCGAGTGTGAGCCCTCCTCTTCCGCCCC
>NW_007783744.1:2456-2845 GCF_000696425.1 Galeopterus variegatus
GGGGGGATGGGTGAGTAGTAGGGATGACCTGAATATTTACCATTGTATTTCAATAGACTTTCTCTCTAATAACTAAAATGTGTTCATATTTAAGGAAGATTAAATATAAGCTTGATTAAGTTCATTTTGGAAAACTTTTCTCATTCATTGAAACCACCTCATGATTACAAAGTGCTGCATCTTTAAAATACGAAATATAGGTAATTCCGCCATGAATCATAAAAGGATCTTTCAGAGACACCATGAAAGCCTTTGTTCAAGTTCTTTCTTTGCTCAAGATGCCTCTATGTCCTCTCAATACCCTGCCCCCACCATCTGTAAAAATCCCATTCATCTTCCTAGGCTTAGTTCAAAGGCCACCTTTTCCATGGAAGACTTTTTTTTTTTTT